>NC_142871.1:81248000-81400125 GCF_051225735.1 Oryctolagus cuniculus | reverse complement strand
TAACGCCAAGGATAGTGGCTGCACAGATTGCTTTCCTAGAGTAGAGAAATAGGTTTCATGGTCCCCCCCACACATGCTCCACCTCATCTCTGTCAGTGCTTGGGCTGGGGTGGGGTCATGGTGGTGGTTGTGCCCTGGACCATGTGTCATCTGAACTTAGCAGAGCACGCTCACATCTCTAAAGGCCTATACTTTCTTTGTGTGGACCACCCTTTGTGCCTTTGCATCATGAACTAATCAGTCAAATCACTTCCTCACTGTAACACAAATTGACTCAGCGGAGGTAATCCTTGAAACAGAACTATAGGAATTTTTTTTTTCTTTTAACAAAGAAAAGCAGCACTGTTAAGGGTGAACAGAACCTGTATCATGTTTTGTCTTGTAATATATGTGCATCACACAAGGTGGCAGAATAAGCATGAGGCGATGTTCTCAACGTGAGACTGGGCTGCTGCATTGTTTGCAAGGTTCCGAGCCCCTACTTCTGCCACTGCAGCTGCAGCTGCTACCTCTCTCCATGTGTATTCACAGCTTTGTGTTGGAGTGGAATATGCCACAGAGTTTAATAACTTGCCAGCACCCTAATCCTTTGGTTTCCATCAGAAACCGTGTTAAATGATTAGACTTCATTGGTTTCGTGAAACTACGCATGACTCCTTGCTCTGGTTTGTATGCTTTCTCTTTGGACGCACAAGCTTGTTCTCCATCAGCATTCTAGTTCAACTCAAGGGCATCGTAAAAGCTCAGCTACAGGCAGCTTTATAACACAAGATTTCAAATTTTAACTTTTTTCTGTTCCATATAGGATGTGAATATGAAGTTAGATATTTATTAAATATTTGTCAAGCTTATTAACACTGTTTGTTTTTCTCCATAAGGAAAATTCAAAATCTCTGGATTTATTTTTAAATTTAATTGAATGGTTAATACTTAATTTTAATCATTATTAATTCAATTTTAATGTAGTCATTTTTACAGCTGAGTTAAATATTTTACCAGACTCAGGCTTGTGAACAAAGCCATTAGCAGTGGACTCTTTCAGACTGTCACACCATGCATCAGAAATACTACAGAGCTCTCTCTCTCTTTGCCTTTCAAATTAAAAAATGTATTTTTAAAACAATAATAAAAATGATCTAGACTAAAAAAATACTATGGAACAAATTTATTTGTATTCTTAACCTATTCAGTACAAAGAAGCAGCACATTTTTTAAAGTCACAGGGAAAACATTCAGTCTCTGGAGTATAAAAAATGGAAACCATGCCCATGCCTCATTTCTCATATGAAATTAATGTGTCTTAGCCCCAGAAGTTTGAGCTGACACAATTTCTTTTCTTCCGTTTTATATAGTAAATATTAGAATTGACTATAGAAGGGTAAAATGCTCATTCTCCACAGTCAGATAATATACTAAGCAGGACCACCAGGTGAATAGTTGACTGTGGCTGGTCATCTTTGGCCACTTCTTTCTTCTCTTCCACATAATCACTGTTTAAAAGTGCATTCAGTAATTTTGGCAAAGACCTGTTGGATTCTGCATGTGTGTCTCTCATCTTAATTTAAATATATTCTTATCTCCTCTTGCAACCAGCTGCATCTCACAATTTCCTCTCCACCTAATACCTACCAGAACCATGCTGGAGCTGGCTCATACCAGCTTGGGAAAGCTATTTTGCACATTTTTTCCTGAGTCCTTGGTCTGTGACATCAGATTGTTAGCTTGAAATTTGGCATGGTGGGGGTATTTACACCACAGAAATCAGTCAACGCTATTAAACATTAGGGCTCTTCACTCCCACCCCCCTAGGTCAGTTTACTTCAGCACCACTGTGTAATGCCACAGATTCACATGGATAACCTCAGTTCTACGTTGATTCTGTCATTTTACATTCTCTGAATTTGTAGTTAAGGGCACCCTGTATGGAATTACTTTCCAATATGCTAACATTCATAACTGGGAAAAGATGTGTTTATTGACAGAACTGATGGTATTCTCGTCCATGTTTAGGGAGGACAGATAACAGTTGGCGTGTCCTTTAAACCACTGAGCACATAACAGCTGGGCAGTGATTGAAATGGAAAGTGTCCCCACCTAAAGATCATGCCAAAAGTGAACTCTAAATTGTCTAAACACCCCTCAGAGTTCTGTGAAATGTCTGACCCTTCTTTAATGTACTGGCTTCTCCCCGAGAGCTTGGCATTGTAGAGCAGTCTAGAGAATTACAAAGTCACAAATGTGATTTTTGACAATTTGCTTTATTTTGAGAGGTTTTTGTTCTTTTAAAAAGAGATGTCCTAGCTTCTTGTTCTGAATTTGAATATTATCACCTGCAATTCAAAAACCTGTTAAGGTCACAAAAATCCATAAACATCCAGAACATTCTTTAACCTTTACTATACTTTCTAATCTGTGGTTCTCTGAGATTTCTGATCACTCTATCTTTGCCATATTGTACCTGCCAAAATGCTCTTATGTCTTCTCATTTTATTCAAACTTTACCTTGTTTCAAGACTGACATGTAATTCCATCCTGCCAGCAAGCTTCACCTGTTTTCCTTATGTGGAAATAAGTGTGCCCTTCATCAAACATCTACCACATTGTCTATACAAGTTGGGTTGCTTACTAATTCTGACTTTATATCTTCCCTATTAGATTTAAAAGCAGAAATCACATGTACTGGTTATTAAGCTTTCAACCCTCAGTTCAGTTCAGGCTTCTTGGCTCTGCTCTATGAAGACAGGGCTGGGATTATGCAAACAAAGCATCATCTTTTTCTTTTTTTTTTAAGATTTATTTTATTTATTTGAAAGGCAGAGTTACAGATGGAGGTAGAGACAAAGAGAGAGGCTTTCCATCAGCTGGTTCACTCCCCAGATGGCCACAACGGCCAGAGCTGTGCCGATCCGAAGCCAGGAGCCAGGAGCTTCCTCCGGGTCCCCAACATGGGCACAGGGACCCAAGAACCTGGGCCATCCTCCGCTGCTATCCCAGGCATAGCAGAGAGCTGGATCGGAAGCAGAGCAGCTGGGACTAGAACCGGCATCCATATGGGATGCTGGCGCCTCAGACCAGGACTTTAACCCGCTGCACTACAGCCCTAACACACATCTACTTTTCATTTGTGCCCTGTTAGTTTCTGTTATTAAGGACGCAAGAAGGAGAGATTAGAAGGTGGAAGGAGAAAGGACCTTCTTCTTCCTGCTTCCTGAGAGTGCTATGTCAGGGATGACATGTCACTGTCAGTAGCAATTGGTTCCAGCCTGCAGTTCCTTTTCAAATGCCAGAACCCACCGTGGTGTCCCCAGAGCCATCAGCAGCAGCCACACAGGCCTTCTCAGGCATCTGGATGCAGTCCCTTTAGGTTCCTCCTACAGGCTTTGCTTAGTGGAGCCCTCGGCTCAGATACTAGCATCTAGTTCTGAAGGGGTCCCTCTAGTTTCAAGGTTCATCCCTTGGGTGCAGTGTTCCCTAAAATGATTAACTTTATGTTTTCCCAGCCTTCCCTCTAAAGGGACTTTTTAGTCCTCTAACACCTGTCATGAGTTCTCTGTAATAAACACCCTCTTGAAATACCCAGCAGAGTTTCTGTGTTCCTGACTGCATCCTGACTGCTATACCATGACCAATCCATCTGTGTTCCCTCCTCGGTCCAGTCCCCTAACCCAATTCCTAACAGCATGGTTTGCACATGGTAATTCCTTAATAAATATTTGTCGAATGGATGAATGAATATTTACTAAGGTACAAGACCATTTTATATTTCATTATCCTGTGTTTTCTCTTTCATTTTCATGATTATTGTTCAAACAAAGAGCCTCAGTTATCATTCAAGGGCAACTATGGTGGGTCAGTCTCTGAGGTTAGGGTATGGTTTCAAATGCACTACTTATCACTGTACCTCACAAGTAGTAGAAAACAGCCCCTACATGATGAAATGCCCTTTTATGTTGACCACCATTCATTTAAAGACTTTCAATGAGTTGTCCATGTTAGAAAAATACTATTTCCCTCATGTGTAGTATTACCAAAAAATAGACATCATTTTAAAAAAATATTTATTTATTTATTTATTTGAAAGGCAGAGTTACAGAGACAGAGATAGCGATATTTATCTTTCATCCTCTGGTTCACTCCCCAGATGGCTGCAATGGTCAGGGATGGGCCAGGTTGGGCCAAAGCCAGGAGCCAGATGCTTCTTCCAGGTCTCCCATATGGGTGCAGGGGCCCAAGCAATTGAGCCATTTTCTTCTGCTTTCCCAGGCACGTTAGCAGAGAGCTGGATTCAAAATGGAGCAGCCGGGACTTGAACCGGAGCCCATGCGGAATGCTGGCATCACAGGTGGAGGCTTAACCCATTGTGCCACAATGCTGGCCCCAAGTGGACATGATTTATGACATGCACTTCAATAAGGTGAATCTGTTAGCCACTCCTTTACTCCTTCATGAAGCTTGGAAAACTTGGTACTCCTGAAGATAAATTAAGTCCAGGTTGTAAAGATAAAAAGAACAAAAAAAACAAAAAACTGTTGCTCTACCAGCATCTGAATAATTGCTACTTTAAGCAGGGTCAACTTTGTAGATAGCTGATGCCATTATTCGTTACAGTAGCAGAAGATGAAAAAAGTGTCAAGGGAAATTTGGAAACTGACCAATGCATGATTACCAAGGATGTGATTTCAAGCTTGGAATATGAGAAATGTTTAAGTCTGTATGTAAGATGCACACAAAGGCGGCCGGCGCCGTGGCTCACTAGGCTAATCCTCCGCCTTGCGGCGCCAGCACACTGGGTTCTAGTCCTGGTCGGGGGCCGGATTCTGTCCCAGTTGCCCCTCTTCCAGGCCAGCTCTCTGCTGTGGCCAGGGAGTGCAGTGGAGGATGGCCCAAGTGCTTGGGCCCTGCACCCACATGGGAGACCAGGATAAGTACCTGGCTCCTGCAAAAAGAAAAAAAAAAAAAAAGGAATCAGCTGAGATGCATACACAACTAGATCCCTCCTACCTCCTTCATAGTGCTTACAATGTCTTACCCCACTGATATCCTTAAAGTGCCTTTGGGAACTCTGTCCAACTACAAGTGTGAAACTGGGAGTTATCACAAGGGTAGAAGTGGGAAAGTTTTCACAGTTTTACTGATTTTGATCATCATTGGCATGATTTTGACCATCATTAGCATACAGACAGAGCCAGACTCCAGCGAACAAATGAAGCATCATTAACCCTGTCACAGGAGTTAAAACTGCATCCTGTTCTCCCATTCTCACCTAGGCTGTGTGCTTTAGAAATCATCTGAAGGTAATCTCTCATCAAATATATGATGTTATTTACTATATGCTTTGTTAAATATAAACAACCTAAAGGTAAGTAAGTCCAGTGGTAAATGAGGAACATTTCCTAAATCTTTGTAATCTAATCCTGAACACCTCTTTAACTGTATTTGGACTTGGATTATGTTTGTAACTTTTTGGCTCTCTCAAAAGGATAATGGAAATTAATTATGAACTGGAACTAGCCAGTGACTTTGGGTACAGCTAGGAGCATTGTGTCTGTCTGTACTTTAAGGCTGAGCGATGCAGAGTAACCACCACAAGCTTTGGGACAGAACTGTTTGTCTCACATTTTCTGCTAGTGTGTCTCAGTTCTGCTTCTATAAAACACAGAGAACAATGTCTCTCCAACAGGTGTCAGGGAGGGTCCAATGCTATTGCATCCATGAGTGCTCCTGAGACAGTGTGGGCTTAGTGGATTTCCAATCAATGCTGGCTGAATCTGAAGATACTGGTGTAGATATTAGCATAGAAAGAGCACTATGCTGCTGGCCTGTGAGCCCAGACTCCTGGAGGGCTTAATGAAGTGACACTCAGTGTCCCCAACAAGGGAAAGCTATTTTAATTTTTTTAAAGATTTATTTTATTTATTTGAAAGGTAGAGTTATAGATAGAGGTAGAGACAGAGAGAAGTCTTCCATCTGCTGATTAACTCCCCAAATGGCAGCAATGACAGGGGCTGGGCCAGGCCAAAGCCAGGAGCCAGGGACTTCTTCCAGGTCTCCCACATGGGTACAGGGGCCCAAGGACTTGAGCCATCTTCTGCTGCTCTCCCAGGTGCATCAACAGGGAGCTGGATTAGAAGTGGAGCAGACAGGAGTTGAACCAGTACCCTGTGGGATGCCAGTACTGCAGGCTGGGGCTTTAACTCGCTGTACCACAGTGCAGGCCCCTATTTTAATTTTCTTAACTCCTGGAGCCTGCAATCATGTGTAAAATTCAATGAGCCCAGACAAAGTGGATCTGGGGGCATGGCCCTAGAGTGATGAAGCATGGAGAGCCTGTGAGTCTTTGCATCATTTCCCACCCATTAAAGCCCCAGCCCCCTCACATCCCAGCCTCCTCCTCTTCTTGGGTCCATGTTACCAAATGTTACACTACATGCTTTGTTGTGACTATAACTAACTCCATTCCTCTGCACAGCTTGATTACTAAGATTTTTTTTTAAAAGATCTTATTTATTTATTTTAAAAGAGCAGAGCTGGGCCGGTGCCGCGGCTCACTAGGCTAATCCTCCGCCTGGCAGCGCTGGCACACCAGGTTCTAGTCCCGGTCGGGGCGCCGGATTCTATCCCAGTTGCCCCTCTTCCAGGCCAGCTCTCTGCTGTGGCCAGGGAGTGCAGTGGAGGATGGCCCAAGTACTTGGGCCCTGCACCCCATGGGAGACCAGGATAAGTACCTGGCTCCTGCCATCGGATCAGCGTGGTGTGTCGGCTGCAGCACGCTGGCCGCGGCGGCCATTGGAGGGTGAACCAACGGCAAAGGAAGACCTTTCTCTCTGTCTCTCTCTCTCACTGTCCACTCTGCCTGTCAACCAAACAAACAAACAGCAGAGCTGCACACACACACACACACACACACACAGAGAGAGAGAGAGAGAGAGCTCTTCCATGCCCCAAATGATTGCAATGTCCGGGGCTAGGCTGGGCCAAATCCAGGGACCAGAAAATTCTTCAAGGTCTCCCACATGGGTGCAGGGACCCAAGCAGCTGGGCCATCGTCTGCTGCTTTCCCAGGCACATTAGAAGGGAGCTGGATCAGAAATGGAGCAGCTGGGACGTGAACTGGTGTTCACATGGGATGCTGGCATTGGTTGTATCAGCTTAACTTGCTATCCCACCTGCTGGCCCCGAGTTCTGAGCTGTTAACAGCTATTTTTTCCTTCCAGACTGTGTAGTATTTCTGCTTACTGCTGTATATTTTCTTGCCTAAGGTAGTCTGAGCCCCTCCTCCAAATTTACCATTTCTAATTAGCTATGAGATGGGAAATCAGATCCTGCCCTTCAGAACCACATGGTAAATAAGCATAAAGTGCTGCTAATGAGACTTCGCATGGCTGCCGCACAAGGCAAGAGCCTCAGCGTTAGTGCCTGTAGTTTGTGATATGTTTCATCTGCTGAGAGACCTCTTTACTGCCTCCCTGATTTGAAGCTGCATTCTAGAAAGGTAACGTTGCTTATTTTGGAATTCTAGATGAAATGCGGTTGTATTGTCCTCATTCTCTTCTGGGAGCACAGGGATGATGATATTACTGATTCAACGGGCACCTGCCATTACGTGGAGAGAGGCTGCGGTCTGTGCTGCCTCATTTTTAAGGGCTCGTCGCATTGACAAGAGGCATTCTGAAGAGCTCGATGGGGGCACTAACTTATCTAACTCCTTGGCAATTGCTTGCAGATGAATAGACTAGTCAAGTTCTTGTAAAGAAAGGTCAGGATGAAGGTTAACAAATATAGTTTTGAGGTTGGAGACATGAATAAGCAGAAACTGTCAGAGGTTGAAAGGGAAAATAAAGGGGGGAGAAAGGACTTCAGGACCATTTTCAGGCAAGAGAGGAGAAAGAAAGCAGACAAAGGAGCCTATGGGGGAGGAAGCAGAGAAAGAATTAATGAATCCTGGCATCCTGACCCTCTGCTGCAGCAGGATCAGGAGGTCTGGGCAAGCGTCCCCTGACTAAGACTGATCGCTGAGCAAGGACACAGAATATAAGGGCCAGCTCCAGGAAGGTCTGTGGAGACAAGCACAGTGTGATTAAGATGCAGTCCCTGCTAAACCCAGACCTGTGAGAGCAGAGAAAGCGAGAGGTGAGTCAACAGGAAACACAGTGAGCAACACTGTGGTGAGAAAAGAAAGTTAGGGAGTCAGAAGGTGGAAGAGTAGCGAGAAATCAGCTGTGCGGCTTAGCATGCTGGGGCGGAGGTGAGCAGTGGCAAAGAGGGATGGAAAATGAGGCTCCTCGGTGTCATCTGATGGGGTCCAGAAAGCCAGGTACCTGGGGCTTAGAATGAAAGACTCCAGACTTTTCCATGATGCCGAAAAAGGCACACAAAACAGCTCCATTTGGGGCTAGAAGGGTCTCTAGAGGAAAAATTTGGGTAATGTGTAGGGTAAACCTCAGACAGCAACACTTCCCGGGAATTATAAATTGATTTTCCCCTTGCTAAACACTCTCCTAAGACTCAAGGCCACCAGAACCCCTGAGCCACCATCTTCACTTGTCGGGATTAATTAATAGCCTCTTAACTGGATTTCCTGCTTCTACACTTACCCTCTAAAGTCTATTTTCAAAAGAACAATGTAGACTACTGTGTTTTTAATGGTGAGTCAGATCTAATTTCTTTTTTGCATAACATTTTGGAACGACTCATCCACTTTCCGAGAAAAAAAAAGGAAAAACTCCGACAAGGATTTACAAGGTTTTTCATCACCCATGTCCTTCCCACCTCTCTTCCTTCTACGATTCCACTTCTTACAGTTTTTCCTCTTGTCCACTTTGCTCCATTTAAAAGCCCCTCTTGCCTTTCCTCCATTATGCCAGTTGTGCAGCCTCCTGAGGGTCTTTGCATCAGTTGTTCCCTCTGTCTGGAACGTTCTTCCCTCCAGATACTTACATGGATATTGCAACCACATCCCTGGGATCCTTTCTCAAGGTCATCTTTGCTGTAAGGCCTCTAGATATCATCTTGTAGAAAATTGAAACCCACATGTTCTTTCTTTGCATCCATCCATTAATCTACACCTTTGTCTCTTTTCCTTTATTTCCAAAGCCCTTTTCATTGCCTAGCAAACTGTGTAATCCTGTGATGTCCTTTGCTGTTCCTTGTCTGTCTCCCCATATTGACTATACTGTGACCTCCTCAAGGGTAGGATGAATGATTTGCTCACCAGTGTACCCCAAGTGACTGAATCACCACCTTGTTTTTTCTTCCTTCCTTGATTTCTTCCCTCCTTCACTTCCTCCCTCCCTCCTTCCCTTCCTTTCTACTCTCCTTTCTTTTTCCTTGAACAAATAAGTGGGGAATATGAATTAACTAGATAAACATAGTGGGAAAGAGTTAAGAAGAGTATGTGAGTGGGGAAGGAAGCTGGGAACATTTAAGTATGAAAATGTTAAGGATGGAAGGAATGGAGAGTATTATTGAAGGAATAAGATAGAAAGACAGCCATAGGAGCTGGCACTGTGGTACAGTGGGTTAATGCTGTGGCCTGAAGTGCCAGCATCCCATAGGGGTGCCAGCTGGAGACCCGGCTGCTCCACTTCTGATCCAGCTCCCTGCTATGGTCTGGGCAAGCAGTAGAGGATGGCCCAGATCCTTGGGCCCCTGCACCTGCCTGGGGGACCCAGAAGAAGCTCCTGGCTCCTGGTTTTGGATCAGCACAGCTCTGACCATTGCGGCCAACTGGGGAGTGAGCCATCAATGGAATACCTCTCTCTCTCTTTCTCTCTGCCTCTCTTCTGTGTAACTCTGACTTTCAAATAAATAAATAAACCTTGAAAGAAAGAAAAGAAAGAAAAGGAAGAAAAGGAAGAAAAGAAAGAAAGAAAGAAAGAAAGAAAGAAAGAAAGAAAGAAAGAAAGAAAGAAAGAAAGAAAAGAAGGAAAGAAAGAAAAGAAGGAAAGATAGCCATAGAGCTCATAAACTGTGTAAAGAGTTTTGGTCCAGAGACAATGAGAGAGAAGACATTTAACTACTTTTAAGTGATGGTGGTGGTGACATTGTTAAATTCATGATTTTCCTAGTCCCGGTTGGGGTGCCGGATTCTGTCCCGGTTGCTGCTCTTCCAGTCCAGCTCTCTGCTGTGGCCTGGGAGGGCAGTGGAGGATGGCCCCAGTGCTTGGGCCCTGCACCCGCATGGGAGACTGGGAGGAAGCACCTGGCTCCTGGCTTCAGATGGGTGCAGCATGCCGGCCATGGCGGCCATTTTGGGGATGAATCAATGGAAGGAAGATTTTTCTCTCTGTCTCTGTTTCTCTCACTGTCTCACTCTGCCTGTCAAAAAAAAAATTATGATTTTCTAAAAAAGCAATAGTAGTTGAGGAGGAACAACCTTCAACAGCTATTGCAGAAGGTGGAACAAGAGATGATGGTGGCTTGGACTAGTAAGATGTTGATACAGAAGAAAGTGATAGATGGATTCTAAAACCATTTGGACAAAGCAGATTGGATTTGGGAGGAGAGATCATGAGTCCAAGTGGGCATATGTTGAATGTGAAGTGCTCTTGTGGATTGAATTGTGTTCGCTCACATTCACCTGTTTAAAGCCTAACCCCTGGTGCCTCAGCCTGTACCCTTATTTGAAAATAGGATTGTTCCAGGCATTATTATTTTAGATGAGTTCATAGCAGAGTGAGGTAGACCCTTAATCCAATATGACTGGTGTCACTATAAAAAGGTGAAATTTTGGGGGTGGGTATTGGCCTAATGGTTAAAATGTCACTTCGGATGCCCATATGCTGGGTTGAAGTGCCTAGGTTTATATTCTGGCTCCATTTTTGATTCCAGATTCTTGCTAATGCAGACCCTGTAAGATGATGGTGATGGCTGATGTAATTGAATCTCTGCCACTCATGTGAGAGACTTGGGTAGGCTTCCTAGTTCCTGGCTCAGCCTGGCCCAGTCCCAGCTATTGTAGGCATTTGAGGAGAGAAACAGCGAATGAAGATTTCTCTGTTTTCTCACTATCTCTCAAATACATAAATCAATATTTTCTTTAAAGCTGAAATTTTAACATCAAGAAAGGCACACATAAAGGGAAGACGATGTGAACAGAGTCATTTACATGGCAAAGAAAGAGACCTGAATAGATTCTCTATCATGGCCCTGGGAAAGAACCAATCCCACCTTTGGACTTCCAGCCTCCAGAACTGTGAGACAATTAATTTCTGTTGTTTATCCCACTCAGTGTGTGGTACTTTGTTATGGTAGCCCTACAAAACCAAGACAAACTCCTCAGAGACATTTGAAGGGGGGAGATTAAATAAGCAACTGAACATGCATGTGTGCAGCTTAGAGACAATATAAAGCCTGGAGCTACGCCTTGGGGAGTCATCTGCACAGAAGGTAACCGAACCAGCCACTGTGCTTGTGGCAAACAGTAGGACTGCTAAGGCCTAGATACCTCTGCTGTGCCTACCCTCCCTACCCAGGGAAGCTCACCCTTGCTACCAGAGAAGGTGGGCATACGCCCACCCAATCCCTAGTCCTTCCTGTCACTTTCTGTCTCCCTTTGACCATCTCTTGCTCCTGTCCCCACGTTCCAGCCAGAGGCCTTTGTCATCAGACCATCTGCTGGTGCAAAGTTAAAAGATCTGGCATTTAGGGATTAGGTCACAACCAGTCGCTGACTCCATGAATGTGAAAGTCAGTTAGAGATGCCCTGTCTTGAAGAGAGAAGAGCTATGGAGACAACATATTTTGTTTGTTTACAACTCGGCTCCTCCCTGTGCTCCACAAAAAAGCTTGGTCCCCCTTTTAAAGCCCTCATTACATCAGTGCTGGGAACTACTTTTGTTGTACCAGATCTGGTGACATGAGTCTCCTGTGTCCCAGTCTTGAGGAAGAAAAGGAGAGAGGGAAGAGGAGCTATACTTAGAATGGGTGTGAGAAGGGAAGGAAGCCCTAGGGTGGGAATTGAATTATATTTTTTGGTCTGAGTAGTAGGCTCTGTTGGTCAGTTCTTGGAAAACAAAAGATTCCACTTGGTACCTCATACCTGATGAAACATGACAGAGAGGGAGAAGGTGGTATAGACAAATGTCCTGGGCCCCGGAGGTGCAGGACACTCAGGACATTTTCTCCCCTTCCTTTCTCCCTTCCTACCCTCTTCCCTCCCTCCCTTCCTTCCTTCTTTCCTTCCTTCCTTCTAACTAGAATGCAATGATCAATAATATAATGCAATGGTACAGTGATCAGAAAGTGATCATGGGGCAGGGTGGGTTCAAAAGGACACTTTGATCTTAGGTAGATAGGGTATAAAATAATAAACACTCACTGTTCTAAAACTGTTGTCAGACCATATCCTGGTTTTAATTTTTTTTAACTTTTATTTAATGAATATAAATTTCCAAAGTACGACTTATGGATTACAATGGCTCCCCCCCCATACCGTCCCTCCCACCCACAACCCTCCCCTTTCCCATTCCCTCTCCCCTTCCATTCACATCAAGATTCATTTTCGATTATCTTAATATACAGAAGATCAGCTTAGTATACATTAAGTAAGGATTTCAACAGTTTGCTCCCACACAGAAACATAAAGTGAAAAATAATAGATGATTTTTTTAAATGAATGATGGTTTTAATTTTTTTAAAGATTTATTTATTTATTTGAAAGAGTTACACAGAGAGAAGAGAGACACACAGAGAGAGATAGGTCTTCCATCTGCTGGTTCACTCTCCAATTGGCTGCATCAGCCAGAGCTATACTAATCCGATCCAAAGCCAGGAGCAAGGAGCTTCCTCTGGGTCTCCCACATGGATGCAGGAGCCCAAGGACTTGGGCCAACTTCTACTGCTTTCCCAGGTCATAGCAGAGAGCTGGAAAGGAAGTGGAGCAGCCAGGACTCAAACCAGGGCCCACATGGGATGCGGGCACTACAGGTGGCAGCATTATCCGCTATACCACAGTGCTGGCCCCATGGTTTTAATTAAAACAGAGAGGTCAAGGAAATGCTAGAAGAGAGCTGAAGACACAGGGGAACTTTCTGGTTGTGACATAGCAGACCCAGGGGCATGGTAGGTGGGTTGAGAATGTGGACAGGCCAGACAGTGAGGCAGGGGCCTGGCACTGGTGAGATACAGATATCTGGGGGATGATGGTGCTATTGGGAATAGAAGGCAGAACATGTTATAATTATAGGAATGATGGTCAAAGTAAATAGGGCTGGTAGATTAGGCATTGCAGAGCAGTTGTACAGCATCATTGGTCAGATGACCAATGTTTGTCAGAGACAAACTCCAAAACCAAACTCTACGCCATGAGTGTTGGATGAAGGCTAAAAAACACACCTAAACTGATTTTACAAACCTCAAAATTCATGCAATGAGACCTTGTAATCCCATTTCTATGAATGTTTACTAAGGAAATAATTCAGCATATTAAAAAAATGGGATATTTACTGCAGTGTTATATAGTCATGAAACTTTTTTTCTGCTGAACTTTTAAGACATTCTTGGCCCCAAATCAATGCTTACCATTTTGTTTCCTTTTAGTTTTTGAAGAAAAGGGTTACAAATCCCATTTTGCTTTCTCCTCAGGCACACAGATAGACTTATTTTGCAGCTTCCCTTGGAATTACAAGGCCATGAAATGAAATTCTGGGCAACAGAATATGGCCAGAATAAATGTATGCCTCTTCTGTGTTTGACCTCTTATCCTGCCATTGACCTCTATCCTTGTTCTTTCCCCTTCTGGCAAAGCTACAGAAGTGAGAAATTCAGGTTCTTAAATGTCAATGTTAAACAGACATCTGTACAAGGAAATATGAGTGGAAAACAACTTCTATTAGTTAAATTTCCAAGGGTTGAGGGGCTCATCTGTTAGAGTATGTAGTTTGATACTTTGCATGTAGCTTTTTTAACCTTCCTGTTCCATTCTTTTGTTGTCTTTTACGTCTCTGATCCCATGCATGCTTCTCTCTGTATGTTCCTTCTAGGTGATCTCTTCATTCTTTGCTCACCTCCCATCTTCATGCTAATGACTTCTAAGTCCACTCCTCTTGACTAGATGTCTCCTCTGAGTTCTAGAGCCTGCATCCAGTAGCCCGCACAGATTCCTCAGACTCAGTGTGTCTACTGTTTACCATGATATTGTTCCATAGCCTGACTATTCTCTAACAAAACAAAAACTTTCCAACAAATTTCCAAGGCAGGAAATCTGGAAGTCACACTAGGTTCCAGCCCTTGCATAGACCTCTCACAAGCAGTCTCAAAGTCACCTTAAGCCAAACTTCCATTTACCTCGTATCTGGCCACTTCTATCTAAAATTACCCTTCTAAGGTAATGATAATATAGATGGATAAAAAGAAACAATCAAAATAGATGCTACTTTTTAAAAAGAAGTATGTCATATCTTGTAGAATAAAAGGGATTGAGCTACATGTACATCACTGTAAGAGGAAGATAAAGAAATTAAAAATATCTCTTTTTATGCCTTAGCTAGATTCTTATCTCATTCCTCCACACAACGTATACAAATCATTCCACTTCAACCCTGCAGATGATGAAATCTAATTGGTAAATGTGTAGATGTGAATCTCAGTGGTAGGGTAAGTCAATAAGGGTAAACTGAGAGATGAATAATGCAATGAATACACACATATATACACATATACACACATACATAGATACATACATGTATATTTGGATCAGCCTATGGAATTCTGAATACTTTATGGAGCTTGGGTTAGGCCAGGTCTGCTTTCATCCAGTACAGATATAACAAGACCTTGCAGGGATGGGGTGTTAAAATGATGTCTTGGTCCATGAGGCCCAAGTCCATAGTAATGGAGGGAGGTTCATTAACTGGTTGGTCAGTGTCCCTGGAGGCGCTGGTAAGCTGCAGAATGCCCAGCCAACCTTAGCCCAGACTTTACAAGAGCTGCTCTTACTAATAAGATCCCAGTCTAGCAGCCTACTATCCTTCTCTCTTTCCTGTGATCTGTAGTTCTTGAATGAAAGAAATAGGAAAAAGCATTTGTTGAACTCCTTGAAGGCAGCATTATTTGCAGCTAAATAAAAGTAACAAAATCATGTTAACAAAGAAAACAGAAGTGTTGACAAAGGACCGCAGTTCTGTGCTGATGCTCGGCCATACCTTTTACCTTGTTCAGTTTGTTGCCATTCTCAAGCAATGAAGAAAATCTCCTTCTGGGGATTTTATTATTAGTGTATGCAGGATATTCCTCTGGGGAATTGATTTTTCTGTTCTCATTTACTTTCCCTTTGTGAACTCTCTACTGTGATGACAACTATGTAACTTGGAGGTCAGAGCTCTGTCACTGGGCAGTGTCTGCTGCACTGGAATGCAACACCAGCCTTACTTGATATTTGCCTTATGATGAGCAAGGGTGGCCTGTCTGCAAAAATAATAGGATTTGCCTCAGAGCATTTTCTTAAATTTTCAGGGCTACTTAGCCTACTTGGCCCAATTGACTGTGACTCTCTGGTCTAAGAACACATTCTATAGCATTTTAGCATTCTCAATCCCAAATAAAATTCAGGAAGTATAGTTATACATAGACACAAACAATTTCAGTTCAGAGAGGAAGAAATATGTTTTGTTCCTCCAAATGTAGTCTTGATTAGCATCTCCGTTCATTATGCCTTATAACATGCTAGACTTTCTACTCCTTTTCTTAGAATTTATTTCCTAACAAAGATCAATCTCCTATGTGCTCTTTGTGTTCCTTTAAAAAAAATCTATCCATCTCTTCCTCCTCCTTGCAATCTCCAGTTCTTTCATGGGTGGAACTTTCAACAAGCCTGAAGGCTGACTGGAAAACTCTGACATTTTGTTACTCCATGCTTCAGTGACTGTTAAATTGATAGTTTCAGAGTGGATATCAAACTATCCACTCTATCAGTGTTTTTTTTTTAAAATAAGGAGAAAAAGATTACAGTCTGTCTAAATCAACATGACACATCTCTGACACATGTGGCTTGATCACTCTTTGTCCCAACATATCCATTCCTTTTCACTTTCTCTATTTCTCAATGGCTATCCAAGTCAAATAGGGCTTGTCATTTCTTAAAAATTGCTCCCCATTTTGCTTAGGTTTCTCTTAGTTTTCCATACTTCTGTATTTATCACCATGGACCTTACTTCCAACCAACATGGGGTGGAATTTCACAAGGCAGACGGAGACTTAGTTTTTCTCTTCAGTAGGATTTCTATTTGCGGCACATGCATTTCCTTCTCTGCTGAATTCCCAGCAACAGTTTTCAGTAAGGGCAGCTGCTGCTCTGAGCCTCTTTGGATTTTTCTTTCATTCTCTCTTCACATATCGAACTCATTCTGTCTTGAAAGGTTCTCAGTCTCCACTGGCCGGGGAAAGGTGGCACATATCACAAGTTGGCAGAGTTGCAGTGCACTGTGCTTTGAACTTGTAAAATTCTTTTCAAAAGTCTAAATCTTTAAAGGAAAGAAAAGAAGCTTCTGGTACATTTAGACAATGTGAGAACAGAAATGACCCGAGTTTAAAGAGAAGGGTTAATGCTGTGATGTCAGTTCTTGGGCATAACTTCCCAGGAACCTTTAGCTTTGCCAAAGCTCTCTGATTTTAAATGTCTTTCAAGGTAATCTTTTTGTATCTGAAAATATAAGAAAATAGAAAGAACAGGATTTATGACTCTTTCAGTAATTTATCCTAAAGCATACAAACATGATATTTTGTGGTCTTCCCAGAAGGTTCTCTTCAGAGATGAAATTCAGCATCATGCACTGCTCCTGTTACCACAGCCCTTCCAATCCAAGCAGTGGTTAGAAAAATGAAGTACAATGAAGGTGTTCACTATCTTCCCTTTCAATTAAATTGCCCTTGTTAAGATGCACAGAGTGCTAGCACATGTAGCAATTACTTCACACACATTCCTTGTCTAGCTACGATTATAGCATCATGGCTTGACTGCTTGCGCTTTAGCTCAAGGACAAGGCATATAAGTAATGATCTGCCAAAACTTCTCTTTAGTTTAATATCATCACCTGAAAAATAAGCATGAAAATAATCTGAGTATCACGATCATGGAAATCAGCCGGACTTTTAAGAAAGCACATAACTTGTGTTCTTCATTGACGCCAAATGTTTGAAATGGACTTCCTTTCTTCTCCATCAGTCCTCTACGGCACGTCTTTGTTTTCATGAACTGTACCCCTCTACCTCCTCTGCCCTCCCCCTTAGCCATATTACCTGTTAATATACTGATTTCAGTTATATATTAATAGAAAATATCTCATTAAATCAATTTACACTGGAGCTGGGCTTCTTAACCTCTGGCCTTATATGAAGCCTCTAAAATTGTAGGCAACATTCTTAGTTTGAGGACCTAAGTGCCCTATTCTATTGGAAGGATTGGCAGCTTTCATCTGCTTCTCAAAACATTTTAGGGTTCCTGAGTGGTTAAGAATGGTTGCAAACATATTTTCCATTAGAAGGATTTGCTAAGTTAAAGGCACACACATTTAATAGTGGTGTTTCAGGGCACTGAGGGAAGACTTTTGAGGCATGGGGTAATGGCAGGTATGATTGTGAGTGACAGCAAGAGAGCCCCAGGCCTCCTATGCCTCCTATTATCTATTCCAGAATTAGTGGATATTCATTGTTCTTTAGGATATTCTGGCTCCATTTAGAACATTTTATTTTCAGTATTTTGGTCTGGTACAAGCCATGAGAAATTAAAGCTAGTTCGTTTTATCCCTTTATTTATGAGATGGAGAGGTGGAAGGGAAGGGCTAGTAGGCAGAGAGATAGGGATCCACTGGTTCACTCATTGAATGCTTGCAACGGCTGGACTAAGCGGGCACCAGAGTAAGGAGCCAGGAACACAATTCAGGCCTCCCACATGTATGGCAGGAATCTAAATACTTGAACCATCACTATCACCTCCCAGGGTCTTCATTGGTGGGAAGCTAGAATTGAGGGCCAGAACTGGAGCTGGAACTGAGCCCAGACACTCAGATGTGAGACGTGGGTGTCTCACTAGCCAAATGACTGACCCTGTTCTGAATTCTTACACTTTGAGTCCCTCATGGACTTAGTGGTGTGCACTGTGGGTTTAAAGACTCCAGCTGTTCTACCACAGACATCAGCGTTTCTAGGAAATGATGGCTGGGGAGAGGCAAAACAATCTATTTTTATTTCATTCATTAATTTGGGGAAAAGATATTTTGTCTGACTTACCTGAAGGGCTAAAAAATCAGTACATAAATTTGAATAAATAAAAGGAAACCGAAATTTAGTCATGTTTACATTTTATGAGCTTTAAAATCAGGATGTCAACAAAACTCTATGAGAATCAATTTCTCAAAACTTTGCCAATGAATGTAAAAGTGGGAACAAGTTAAGGTACAGAGATGGGGACATTGTTGGCAACTACACAAACACAAGTGTGTAGAGATTTCCTAAGAATTATGTGCCAATCAGAATGGCTTCCTGTGTGGCCACTGTTTAGAATGTTTTTCTTGAGAACAAATGTTAAAGGCCATCTTAGTCTCTTATCTAATAATGTGTAGGAAAACCTTTTGTTGAAGCTTTGTAAAATGGGATGGAGTCTGTGTGGCCTCAGGAAAAGACATTGTCGGGTCTGACTTTTAATGGAGAAGGGCTGTCTGCCAGCACCCAATTCCTCTTTACTTGTCTCAAACCTGCAAGGGTAGTTTGTTAAAGAGCATGTCCGCAGGCAAATTAATCTGAAACAAAAATGAATTGGGGGAGGATTGAATTTTGAATCGAGGATAGGAAATAAATTTTTCCCTGGGTTAATTACCACACTGATCCTAGGGAAAGCCAACCGTATGGAGAACATCGCTCCTCAGTCATCAGCGCGTACTGCCGTCTGGTATGAGAATGCTTCTCCGAATAATGACTGCTTGTCAACCAGTCAGCCTTCCCTCCCTGGCTTTCATACCGACTCACAGTTACAGACAGGTCTCACAAAAGCTTTTGCTGTGTGATTTATTTATTTTTTTAAAAATGCTTGTCTCCTTGTAACTGACCGAAAAAGGGGGGATTCAGGTGAGATGGAGAATTCTGTCGTGTGCTTTATAGACATTCCAGACAAGTCTGGAACAACAGCCTATTTAAATAACTGCTCTATGGATCCATCAAAGTGCACAGAGACAAGCCTCAGCAGCCTCTCTGCCTCTCAAATGCAAGAGTTTGGATAAAGAGCAGAGAAGAGTGGTCTGCAGTTAGTGTGTATCTGGGAACCTCTCTCATGTGAGGGTGCTGGAAGGAGAGTTGAACAGAGCAGGCTGTGATGGAGGAGCTGAATTCTATCTCTGCTGTTATACAGAAGCATATGGTTTCCACCCACAGGAAAAATCTGCTTCTCTTCTGGCTGCCACACTAATGCATGCATGCAGGGGAAAGACTTTGCTGTCAAAGGCATCTCCAGGGCTGGCATCTGTGAAGGAAGCTTTCTGCTTGCCCTGGTTGCATCCTCCAGGAGGTTTCAAGAAATTACCAAAAGTTGTGCCTGTTTTGTTTCAAGAGTGGGAGGTCGAGTGCTACTTGATGTAGTTTATACACACCTCCGGAGGGCCAATATCCTCATTTCACTGGTCCTTAATTCTGCTTTCAGTAAGTGAACTATTCAGAGGACACACCTAGAACTTGGAGCATAACAGTGAAGTTTCTTATGACTATTACTGGTCACAAAACATCTGGTTAGATTGACCCTGGATCAGTAAATTCTTGACTTCCAATGTTACTACTGTGAGGTAAAATCTGAGTACCTTCTCCACTTCACAGATGGGGGAATACAGAGGTTGTATTTCTGGAATGCAAATATAAGAGGACAACAAGATTCAGTAGTTGTAGTTGGTAGTACCTCTTGACAGCATGCCAATAGGAAAAAATACACAATGGAAGGCTGCAAGGTAACAGAAGAAAAACTTGGTGAGAACCAAATTTGCTCTCCTCCTTTCAAAGGCCAGAAAAACCTCACTTAAGATTTGCTTCTACTACATCGACACAAGAGAGGAGTTGGCATTTTAAATGAGCATACTTCCTATTGAACTTTTAGGGCAAGGGTCCTGTGCCTGTCTTCTTTGCATTTCCACGAATCTCTTCATAAATGTAAAACAAATAGCTAAAGTTTTGGAAATGAAACTGATTTAAAATATGCATCTTTCAAAAATGCTTGTGTATTTTCATTTTACTTAAAAGAAAAAGGGAAAATAAAGAGAAAAAGAGAGGGAGAGAGCAGATGCAGCCTATCCTCTGGTTCACTCTCCAAATTTCTGCAATAGACAGGGCCAGGGCGGGCCAAAGTCAGGAGGACCAGGCCAACGTCGGGAGCCCAGAATGGCACTCAGATCACCCAGGGAAGTAGCAGGGACCCAAGCACTTGAATCATCATGCTTCCAGGTTGCACATTAGCAGGAAGCTTGGTTAGAAGCAGAGTAGTCAGGATTTGATATGGAATAAGGGCATTCCAAGCAGCAACTTAGCTACTATGCCAAAAGCCCAACTAGAATCTTTGTAACTTAATATTAAATTCTGGAGCAATTGTCCAGAGACCAATAATTCTCTGCTATCATCAGCACCAATACAAGGAAAGAAATTATGACCTGAATGACATGGGATGCTGATGGATACTGCAGGCTGCTCTCATCAGGGAACTGCTGCAAAGGTAGGTGAACACTTCCTCCTCCTCCTCTGATGACTTCCTTAACTATGGAGTGCACTGTCGCCCTGCTGAGGAAGGCATGGGGCTGGTCCCAGAATTGCCACACAGTAGTTTCATTTGCAAGATTCTTACAAACTATCTAGTAAATGTTGTAAATTCTGTATGGTTCATTCCAGAGTTTTCTCAATTAATTTTCTTGGTTGTCTTTGCAAGATTCTTAGTTAACAATTCGATTGCTAAGGAGAAGCACCTGCACAAGTTGGAGCCCACTCCGGTATTCAAGTTAAAAAATTTATACAGTAGATCGAGTAAGTTGCATCTTGTACTGACGGGAGGTAGGAGGCAGAAATTATGATTGTGAGATAGGAATAAAGTGAAGAATCAGCACTTATTTTGTAGACTGAAATATTGTGCAGAGTCAAATTCTAAATATCCCTTCTGTCACTGTCAGCAGTAGCCTCCTAACACTTCTGCCTGCCTCAGATCCTACCCCTCTGTGGCTGCAGTGGTCTTATTATTGTCTTTGCATGCCATGAGAGGCTCTTCAGGATCTGGCTCCTGCCATGATTTCCAGCTACAGTTCCCTGTGGTCTCTAACCCAGGGACTTGATGATCCATCAATCCTGAAGTACTTGGAGTTTTCCCAATGCCCTTGCTGTGCCTGGTCCCTTTGCAAATGCTTGCCTCTGCCTGGAGTGTTTTTCCCTCTCCCTGTGGCACCTGGCAAGCACCTACCTGATCATAAAGCCACGGCTCAGGCATCTTCCTCTCTGAGGACCTTCTAGACGCATATGCTGCTCAATATGTGTTTGCTGAATGAGCAATTAAATGAGTGAGTAAATGAATGAGAGTAAACAAATGAATGGTCTGGTTATTGTTATTCTTCTTAGAAAGAATCCACGGAATTCCCAAAGATAGTGCTGTCTGGGTAAACATTACACTAAATTTGTAGTTTTCGAGTTGAATGCTTTAAGGGTTGTAGGAAATGTGGTGTTTTCCAGGTTGACTTTGGCAAACTGCTTTTCTCATTTTGCCTCGGAATGACATTAAGATTGATTTCTCCCTTCTCTCTAATATCACTATCAGCATCTAACATCTAACCTTTACAAAATCAAAAGTGATGAAAACTAAATAATTCAATGTTGAGAGAGCTCACCAGAAGACAAATGGACTGTGTGCAATATGTTTGGTTGTGTGGCTGTGACCTATCTAGGTGATTAAGTCTCCGTGTTCATGGACAGACTCTAAAATCTCAGAAGGCCAGGTCTTCAGAGATAAAGTCAAAGGTACTGCTTTTTTTCTTTTCTTGTAAAAAACTTAATTATTTATTTCTATCTTATTTGAAAAACATACACACACACACACATATGCATAGTATGTATGTATGTATGTATCATCAATCTATCTAGTCCACTATTTGCTGGTTCACTCCCCAAATGCCAGAAAGAGTCAGGATAAGACCAAGAGCCTGGAATGGGTAAGACCAGGAGCCTGGAATTCAACCAGGTCTCCCACGTGGTTGGTAGGGAGCCAAGTACTTGAACTACCATTTGCTGCCTTCCAAGGTCTGCATTAATAGCGAGCTGAAACAGAAGCAACAGAGCTGGGACTACAACCAGACTCACTGATAGGTTCTGTGGGCAACCCAAAGGCAATTCACCGCTGTATCAAAAGCATATGCCATCCGGTTTTTTATTTTCCATGTGAGGAATACAACACCTTGTTGCTTCCTTTTTTGTTTGCTAATGATGTTCAGTTAATGAAACAGCATTTTTGACCAGAGAGGCAAATGTACTTTGGAGCAATGAAACACCAGTTATACTGGAGTATACTGGAGAAATGTGGTGGCAGGATGGAAAAGATGAGCTTGTTTATGAATGGGGAAAACAATAAGACCCAGAGTACACAATTTGTAACTGAGACTGGATCCTTTTCCTCTTCTTCTCATTCTTTACTTAAGTGCCTATCTTCCTAGGACAAGTTATGGTTTGTTTACAGGGGTGCTCCACAAGGTAAAATTATGATCTCCATTCCTCACATGACATTTATGTATTAGAGATTCTTGGGGAAGTTAATTTTTCAAATGGTGTTCTTCCCTCACATTGTGTGCTCTCTAGGTTGGAGCAGGTTTGAGATGTCTCCAGAACTTAAGAATTATTACAAAGTAATTTTTAAATGAAAAAGTAATTAATTTACTTGACAGGCAGAGGAGAGAGAGAGAGAGAGAGAGAGAGGAGATCTTCCATTGCTGGTTCACCCCACAATGGCTGGAATACCCAAGGCGGGGCCAAGCTGAAACCAGGAGCCAGGAACTCCATCTGGGTTTTCCATATGGGTTGCAGAGACCAGCCTCTGCTGCTGCTTTCCCAGGCACACAAGCTGGATTGGAAGTGGAACAGATCGGGCTCAAATTGGCACTTTGATATGGGATGTTGGTGTTGCAAGCAGTGGCTTAACCTACTGAGCCATAATGCTGGCCCCGCAAAGTAATTTTAGCCCAGGCTAAATCAAATACACATAAAAAAGGGTGTGGATAACCACTGTCTCTGTTTAGGTGTTCCAGAATATGTGTACTCTACCACCATATTAAATGTATGGGCTCCATGCTCTTCTCTTAGAGTTATGGGATGTTATGTGCTTGTGGATATCTGCTCATCTGCTCATTGATTGCAAGAGAGAAGAAGCCAAATTAAGAGTACAGAGAGGCGTCTTTCCTGCTGTGCAGAGCCAAAGCAAGCTGATCTCAACAGGCCAACTTAAGTAAATGTTGCTGGCCTCTAGGCCTGGCTGAAGGATAGTGCGCTCTCCAGTGAAAGGCAAGTAGTCTGTGGGGGACTCTTCTGCTTTCATTTGGGTTTTGGGCACTCAAACAAATGTTCTCTGGGTCCTTTTGTGCTGATGCCTCTCTTTGCTTTATGGCCTCTTGGGTCTTATCCATTCCCTTCCCCCAGAACCTCAAATCTCTCTCTTTCTCTTCTCCTTTGCAGTACAGCTGTAATATTCTTTTAGTTTCAGAAGTTCTGGCATAATCTCTTAACTGGGTTTAGGCTTCTAGGAACCAAAGAATAAAAAATAGATTATTTTTTACTGTATCTCTCCCTAGGGACAGGAGATTCAGAATCAGTAGCTGTTTGAATAGGTAAATTGGTAGGAGAGAAAATAATCTACTATTCTTTTTTTATTTTTATTTATTTATTTTTTTTGACAGGCAGAGTGGACAGTGAGAGAGAGAGACAGAGAGGAAGGTCTTCCTTTGCCGTTGGTTCACCCTCCAATGGCCGCCACGGCCAGTGCATTGCGGCCGGGACACCGCGCTGATCTGAAGCCAGGAGCCAGGTGCTTCTCCTGGTCTCCCATGCGGATACAGGGCCCGAGCACTTGGGCCATCCTCCACTGCACTCCCAGGCCACAGCAGAGAGCTAGCCTGGAAGAGGGGCAACCAGGACAGAAACCGGCGCCCCGACTGGGACTAGAACTCGGTGTGCCAGTGCTGCAGGCGGAGGATTAACCTATTGAGCCACAGCGCCAGCCACTATTCTTTAATATTGTGCCACTTTCCAGTATTGTGGATGCAATTCTGATAGAAATATACATCAGAATATGATCCATGCAACATACAATATTACAAGGTCATGGACAAATTGGGCTTAAATTTTGTTTTAGATGATCTGCTCCTATACAAGGGGGCTTCAAATTATCTAAGGAAAAATGAAATTCAAGGATAAGTTTATTTTGTAGCAAAAATTTTTTGAAATCCATTTATAGTTTTTTCATAATACCATTTTCCTTTTTTTTAAATCACTTATTTATTTGAACGTCAGAATGAGAGAGAGAGAAAGAGAAAGAAACTCATCTGCTGGTTCACTCCCCAAATGCCTGCAATGACTAGGGCTGGGCCAGGCCAAAGACAGAACGTGGGAAATTCAGATGGTTTTCTTATTTGCATGGCAGAGGCCCAAGTACTTGGGCCGTTTTCCATTGCTCACCATTATCAGGGAGCTGTACCGGAAGTGGGATGCAGGTGTGGCAGACGGTATCTTTACCCACTGTTACAAAGCTGTCTCCCATATTATATTCATTTTCCATTAACTAAAGATCCTTATGTTTAATTCATTGAGAGTTATCTATGTGTATCCTTAAATACTAAAAAAAAATTTTACTCTTTGTATGCTTCTATCATGTTTCAGTTTTACTTTATGGATAGGCAGTGTGAGGGAAGAGATAGGTTCATAGTCTCCAATATTACATTCTGTGATGTAGAAAATTTCTGCTAGAATTTCTAAGGCAATTTTAATTTGTAGACTAATTGGATCTAGTTTTGAAGAAGTCAGGCATTTGAATCTTAGAAACTTATGTGTCTGAGACATTCTGGCATCCTTTAGTCACTCTGAAAATGTCTGTTGAGTAACGGAGATTTTCTACATGATGAGACTTTCTGTACATCCTTTGCAGAGGGAAATATATATAGTTGCTTAGAAGAGAAAAATCCACAAATATATTTAACAAATGTGCATTCCCCACCTGTGAAATAAATCATGCTATTTAGTAAACTACCACCAAATATACCTCAATATGTTCAAGAATGAAAACTAATAACTAGTCATAAAAATTGAAAGGGAAAGCTTTGAGCAAGAGATCTATAAGGAAGAGGTTTTATTTAACTTTAATAAATGAGATTCGCAAATTAAATTATGTTCCTATGCACCTTCTTGTATTTATGGAATAATAGGCCTATGAATCTTCTTTTGCTTGACAGGGTCAAGTAGTGTACAGCTTGTCTTCTGTCTTTATTTCAACTACTCAGACACAGCCATTGAGGTTTGCTTGAATTGTCCTAATGGAGAGAATTATGTGTCATGTGTGGTAGAATTATGAGAACCAAACCTTAAGAACTTTAATAATAGCAATAACATAGCATAAAAGCAGAACTTGTCTCTAATGAGTCTTCAGGAAAGTTACTCTCCTTTAGGAGATTTAAATGTATGTTATATTTGATATCATTTTTTATGAGGCCAAGTAGTTGATTTTGAACCATGTCATTTACATTAAAGTTGCTTTTAGAAAAGTAGTCATGTTTAGTCTTATAATAAAACCATTGCCATAGAAAATTAGTACCTAAAACAAATATGTAAAAGGTCTTTTGCTTTAATCTAAAAGTTGAGAAAGAAAAGAAATATTTCTTTTCAGAAAAGATTATCTTGTTGGTTTTCTAAAGCCAGAATTGAGAATTGTAATCCAGGAAATAACAGTGTTTCTGAAGAGAGTCATAGCATTTGCCATGACAGCGTATTGAGAATCCAACCACATCATTAATTGCAGCAAACAATTGCTAAGAAGATTATTGTGATTATTGATGTTGATGAAGCACCTTTAATTATTAAGACTCAATGTTTCCTAGGCTTTTTAAATTCTATACCTAAGAAGTAGATGGAGCATCAAAAGCACTTCTGCTGATCCTTCAGGGATGCAGAATGTTGCAGTACTACAGTATTGATTTTTTTTTTCAGATCTTATGCATAACCTTGTAATGATTTTATTTTAGGCAGAAAAGATGCAAACATTTAGTTCTCCTTCAGCTTGCAAACACCCTTCCTCCACCTCCACAGTGGCCTCTGTCCACTGGTTCAGATCAAATCCATCTCTGTTGCTTTGAAATATTTTGTGGAGCTCATTGTTTTATTTCCTTCTAGACTAATTGGGAAGTATTGTGTTTCTTACCAGCTGCAGACCTTCCCTTACCCACCTTTTCTTGCATGTCTGTGAACAAAAGAATCTGTCTTCTCCAAGTTTTCTACAGAGAAACCAGTGTCATTATAAATCTTTAAAAAAAAAAACTTCATGGAAAACATATATTATTAAAAAATGCATGAATTTCCAAAATCTTTTACACCAAAATAATTCTGTTTCTTAATTCCATTTTCCATGAACTTTTTGAAGTTGTAGTACCTACATCAGGAGTTGTGCATGGCATTTTATCATTCCTGAAAGGTCCTCTCAGTCTGACCTCATCATAGATGTGTTGTGAACCTTTACCTCACTGACCTTGAATTCTGCCATACCGCCAGAAATGAACTAGGAAAGTTGTTAATTAGCGTTCCTATTTTGCAACTTTCTCTGATTTATATTTGCTCTACATTTGCTCTATCTGGGTTTTTGTGCTAGATAGGCTTAGATTTTGAAACCTTTTTTAAAATTTTGGGGTTTGTGTTTCTGGAAATTTTAATATTTCCTAGAGAATATACCCTGGATGCAGGGGGTAGGAAAAAAGTATAATGGCTATAAAATAATAGTTATATTCTGAGCCAGCAATGGCCATAAAAATCACAAAGCATCTGATGTCATTTCTAAATTAAAGAAATCTCCAAATGTGTTTATATGATATGAGTCATTCAATAAGTATTATATTCTTAGTACTAAGCACATTACTGTAAAGAATTACCCACAACTATATAGAACCTTAAATCTTACATAAAATAAACATTACATTATACTGGGTCTAAGGAATATTGCTGTTTTTTCAAAGATTTTATTTATTTATTTATTTGAAAGTCAGAGTTACATAGAGAGAGAAGGAGAGGCAGAGAGAGAGGTCTTCCATCCACTGGTTCACTCCCCAATTGGCAGCAATGGCCGGAGCCAGGAGCCAGGAGCTTCTTCTGGGTCTCCTACACAGGTGCAGGGGCCCAAGCACTTGGGCCATCTTCTACTGCTTTCCCAGGCCATAGCAGAGAGCTGGATCAGAAGTGGAGCAGCCAGAATTTGAACCAGTGCCCATATGGGATACTGGCACTTCAGGCGGCGGCTTTACCTGCTATCCCACAGCACTGGCCCCAGGAATATTTTTTAACACAGATTCGTCCAAGAGTGCTTTCTTTCATAAGTTATAGTGCATTTTGAAGTCTGCCTTTCCAGTCTTACTTAAGAGCATAAGATCTACCTAATTAATCATCCCATTCCATCTCCTTTGCTGTAAAATGAACAAGATAGATGACCATAACTGCCAGTAATCCTCAGCTTTGGCTGGGCTTAGCAAGTTGAAAATGTATTTGCCTACCTAGACTTACTTCACACATTTAATTCCTTGAGAGTGACCAGGAGTGTTCTTTGGGAGGCATATAGATCTGAGCCTCTGCTTGCAAATGTCAGGTAGTGGGTTCTAGGTACTACACAATTTGTGTTTAAGTTCATTATACTAAAATGTAAGAATTGCTGCAAGTAAGGATTGAATTCTTCAATACCTACTTAAAGTAAATTAGCTATAGAATTAGTTTTAAAATAGATTATTTGGTGCCCCAGGCCTTAATTAAATGAAACGAAGGGCCCTGCTCAACAGCAGTGAAGTAAAATGTGAGCAGTAGTCCGGGAACTTGTAGGAAGGGAGACAGGGCCTCCATCCCAGCTGGAGCATCTGGCTTAGGACACCATGTTTCATGGCAGTCAGATCGCCAGCAGTGAGCACCACTCCTGAAAAAGGATCTGTGAATTTTAATAATGTTCCCAATGACTGCCTTCAAGTGAAGACATCTTAAAAGTTCCAATTAAGTTCTTAAAATGAAGTAGAAAAGCTAAAGGTTGAAAGTTCATATCTGCCACCGGCTTCTCAGTGTGAGTGTTTTGGGGATACTTTTTAGTTTTACACATCGTGAATGCAGATGTTCTGACTTCCTCGTTTCAGTTTCTTTCTCACTGTTCATCTTTCCTGGCACCTTTTCACTGTTTGAAAGGGTTGTTTCCCTCTCCTTTTCATGTTTTAATGCCTTTTCCTTCATTTATACTGGTACTTCAAAAAGTTCTTCAGGGTCTCCCACCGTTTTGGTAATCTGAAGTAGGGAAACTCCCCCTCACTCAAACAGGCACCAGAGACTGAGTAGAAATCAGAAGTAGTTTATTTACTGATGGGCCCTGTAGGAGTCAACTGAAAATGAGCCATCAGCCAAGATTTTTTACAATATTTATAGGTTTATCAGCATCATGTCTTAACTGTTACGGCCTTGGTGGGTCCGAATTGTAGCCTACGTGACATAAGTTCACATATGGGGGACTGGTTTATGTTATTGGAGACCACACTTGGGGAAATCCCGCAAGGTCAGTTGGTCAAGTATGTTTATAGAAAGCAGAGTTTTAGAAGGACATATAGAAAGCAGAAGTTAGGACTTTTTTTTTTCTTCTGTGGACAGGATAATCCTGGGCAGCTGCTTCACCAGATAATTGCAAGCAGCCATTTTTTTCTCTCTCTTTTTTTAAAGATTTATTTTATTTATTTGAAAGAATTACAGAGAGAGGTAGAGACAGAGAGAGAGGTCTTCCATCCATTGATCCACTCCCCAGATGACTGCAACAGCCGGAGCTGAGCTGATCGAAAGCTAGGAGCCAGGAGCTTCTTCCTGGTTTCCCACGTGGGTGCAGGGGTCCAAGGACCTGGGCTATCTTCTACTGCTATCCCACCCCATAGCAGAGAGCTGGATTGGAAGAGGAGCAGCCAGGAGTAGAACCGGTGCCCATATGGGATGCTGGTGTTTCATGTCAGGGCTTTAACCTACTGAGTCACAGCACCAGCCCCCAGCAAGCAGCCATTTTTCAAGGTTGTCTCGGGGGTCATGTTTTTCTCCCTTTGTCCTTGTGGTAGTTGGCACTTGGACCATTCTCCACTGCTTTCCCAGACACATTAGCAGGGAGCTGTATCAGAAGTGGAGCAGCCAGGGCTCGAACTAGTGCCTATATGGGATGCTGGCACTGGAGGCCGCAGCTTTAACCGCCTCAGCCATGCTGCCGGCCCCTTTCACAAACTTTTTGAAGACTCTTCACATGTATGGGTTTCAAAATTTTCCTTAGAAGATTTATTTATTTATTTGAAATGCAGAGTCACAAAGAGAGAGAAAGAGGGAGATACACATGGAGAGAGAGAGATCTTCCATCCACTGATTCACTTGCCAAATGGCCGCATCGGCCGAGGTTGGGCCATGCTGAAGCCAGGAACCTGGAACTCCATTTGGGTCTCCCATGAGAGTGGCAGAGGCGCAAGCACTTGGGCTATCTTCTGCTGCTTTACCAGGTTCAGTAGCAGGGAGCTAGATTGGAAGTGGAGCAACTGGGATTCAAACCATCGTTCATATGAAATGCTGGTGTTGCAGGCAGCTTCCCAACCCACTGAGCCACAATACAAGCCCCTGGTTTCAAAAATTGTTGTCATCATACTAAATTTACCTTTTGATTCCATTCTCCATGAATGTTTTAAAGTGCTCTTGTTATAGATCTGGAAAATGATGAGTCTCTGTGAAGAATAATGGTAATTTATTATCAGAGACTGTCAGAGCCTTAGGTCTGGGACTTTGGAATTTCTAGCCATTGCTCTGCAAATCTGTCAAGGACTCTGATGTGAGGAGAATGAACTATCTCATGCTGTGAAATTACCCTACTTTTAAGCTCCTTTAGAGGAAGATCACTCCTTTTTTTCTAAGTAGTTGATTTATAATACATGCAAACCTTGGTGTGATGACCCAACAGTGCTACAGAATGAGTTAGTTCTGGCTTCCAGTATACACTTATTTTTGCTATTTCCTCTTTTGCAACAGGTCATTAATCAGCCAACTGACTTCAAGTTGTTTGAAGCCCAATATTAGACTCTGATATCTGTGTTGGCTAAATTATATCTAATAAAAGGTGGTAAAACAGCCCTGAGAGACAAGATTTTTAGATTTAAGCTATCTAGTTTGTAGACCAGATCCTATTTTTCATAATAGTTTATTCTTGAACTTCTAATATAGAAGTGAGGTGAGTGAGATGCTGTGCTCTGTTTGAGATGAAGTGTGGTCTCCTCAGCATGGTTTCATTTCCTCAGACTTTTGAGATTACTACAGACTTCATCAGCCTGAAGAGTTTCATCTTATTTTCAAGTGGTACTCAAATGTGCCCAAGTTATCCAGTATCATAAGGTCTAACTGTCCTACTAAATGTCCAAGTGAAATAATTGGAGTCCCCATCCCAATCAAGTAGTAGAAAGTGTAACACTGTGGCCGGCACCGTGGCTCACTAGGCTAATGCTCCTCCTGCAACGCCAGCACACTGGCTTCTAGTCCCGGTCAGGGTGCTGGATTCTGTCCTGGTTGCCCCTCTTCCAGTCCAGCTCTCTGCTGTGGCCTGGGAGTGCAGTGGAGGATGGCTCAAGTCCTTGGGCCCTGCACCCACATGGGAGACCAGGAGAAGCACCTGGCTCCTGGCTTCGGATCAGCGTGGTGTGCCGGCCACAGCACATCGGCCGTGGCAGCCATTGGAGGGTGAACCAACGGCAAAGGAAGACCTTTCTCACTGTCTCTCTCTCTCTCTCACTGTCCACTCTGTCAAAAAAAAAAAAAAAGTGTAACACTGTTTAAAAAATATGAAAACTCCTGGATGAAGCAGAGGGTGAAAACCTGGGGTGGATTGAGAAAGGGTAGCCACATTGCTATGAGGAGTGGTGGCCATTTATCATCATATACTCAATCTCTATGTTCCAATCATGACCCTGTACTTAAATTTTCTGTTCCTGAAGCTGTTGATCTCTGTTCTTATAGATCCACCTAAGTGTGATCCTACCCTTTTCTCATTCTCGAAGGCAGTATAACACAGGTTGATGTTTGAAGAGTTGGCTGTTGCAAGTTTGCAGATAGAGGGATAAGTTACAACTCTAAATAAGAAAAACTTTTAATTCAGACTGGATGTCATTCTCCCTTAGATTTGTTGATCATTCATTCCTTCATACAAACTTTGGTTCTGCTTCTTTCTGTCTCTCTCTGTGCTGTCATATTTATAGTCCTCACTCTCTCCACAATGCTTCCTTTCACCACAACCTTACTTAGGCCCAACAGATGTCTGATTTTTCAGAAGTAAACATAGCACATTTTCATGTCTTTGTTACAAAAAAATGAATTGATACCCCTTTTGTTAAAATCCCTAGGCCTCTAAATGAGTTAGATGCCTTTCCTTTCATAATTGGTTCTTGGTTAGCCAGCCTGTTTGACTGTAATCACAACTTAAATTTAATAATGAATACAACTTCATCATCAGGAACATGGATATTGGAGTCATACCTTTTGGAGTGTGATCCTGGCTCTCCTTTTCCTGGATGTGAGACTCTAGGGAAGTTACAGCTTTCAATTCTGTTTTCTCTAAAATGGAGGCACAGATACATCAGGGTGTTGTTGAGATTAGATCACCTAATGGGTAAAACTAGCCTGGCATGTTAAGGGCCAATAAGTAAATGTTTCTTGACAACTTTTCAAAGTCCAGACATCAGACTGTGTGAACTGAGCGGTTTTTTTCTTCCATCTTGGGGTGCTCATGTATTTGTGTGTCTGTTCTTCTGTGTGTTGCTTGTAGCTGTGGTAAGAGTGCAGTGGGGGTAAAAAAAACACTGGTGTTCATTTTCAGTGGTTTAATTCAAAGACTCTTGGTGTCCTTAAGTGACTATCATGTATTATTTCATGACTTGTTCTATTTCTCATACAGCGGCTTCTCTCCCTAGCGGAATCCCTGAGGACAACACCATGTCAAAGCCTCCTAAAGCATCAGAAGGTGCTTAGCATATCTTGTTTGTTTGTTTGTCCTGAAGTGCTCCTTGGGACATTGATAAACATTAAAGAATTTCATTTTCCTGGTCAGATCATGAAGTCTTGAAGTACCTTCCCATTACATAGCTTTCTTTTGAGAATAGCAGTCCTGAAAGTTCTTTTGAGCAGAATGCCTGTATCTTGAACCAATAGTTTTAACAGCTCAAGTCTTGCTGTATTATTCACAGCTTATTGCCCTGGGGTTGTGGGCTCTGTTGAAAGTGGCTGCATAAAGGTTGGTTATCTCAGCTTCCTGTCTGTAAGTGGGTCTGGCGTGAACTCTGTCCTAGGAGACATTTCATATAGGATGGTAGAAATCTGTGCCATTCCAAAGTTCTCTAAGCCTCAGCCTCTTCATCTCTAAAATTGGCATAATTACTTATCCCATGGCATATTGTGAGGATTGAGTGAATGAGTTATTGAAGGGTGAGATTGACTGTAGTACAGCCTCATAGTATATGTTTGATAATATTAGTGAAGTAGATGGAATTATTAGTCTTGATTTTTCACCACTCCTTCCACCAACACCCTGTGTTTGGCCCTAAATTTGGGTCATTGCACAGTCCAACACTTAAATTTAGGGGTGGACACTTGATTAACAGTTGGCCCATTGCATATAGGTGAAATTGACAATGTGTCAATCTGATCTATGTGTTAGAAGTCTTGCCTCTCCCACTTTCTTTCTTGACCATCAATATGGATAGATTTGCACCATTGAGCCATCTTATCCAAGAAGATAAAAGAAAAAGAGAGCAGAGTGGCTCCATGCCCACAGTGAGGAGTGGGCAACTCCAGCTCCTACAGACAGAGGCAAAATGGCTCAGAGAACTGAGTCTAGATCAGTTGAACTCCCAGCAATGTGCAGGTGCATGAGAGATGGGAAATGGTCACTTTGGAAGGCACTGAGATCTAACAAGAGCTGACCAGTGGAATTAGCTATTATTATTTTTATTGTTATTATTTTATTACTGAGCTTTTTCAGACAACATGGGTAGCTTTAGGTGAATAAAGAGCTATTCAATAGGCTCTGTGAGCCAGGGGACTGTTGTGAATGACGCTGGTCCCCACCATAGTCAGCAACTGTGGGGATTCCTAATGCTCTGGCAGTGGATAAGGCTGGTCCTCAGACTGCCTCCCTCTTTCCAGAGCTGCTGCAAATTAACTCTTATCCCAGTCAGTGCCACTTTCTTCCCATTCCAAGGATCTTGACGAATAGAATCATACAAAATAGCAAAGGGAAGGGAAAATACTTAGAGGTTAATATACTTTCTTTTTCAGAATTTCTTCTAAATTATGATCCCGCTTCAGCAGATGCTTTTGATCTGAGAGTCGAGGTGGTACATTCTGAAAGCCTTCTCAGCACATAGTTTGGTCTCTGTGCTCCTGCTCCTCTAACTGCAGTGGTTCAATAATACTTACCATCACCCAGCCTCCTCTCCAGGACGTGGAGCAGATTAATGACACAGTGTTTTGCAAAGCAATCTGAGACTCTCTGAGGAAAAGGCACAGGAGTCATATAAATGTGGATATCTGGAGTTGGCACTCATTTGTCCCTGTGTGTCTATTTCAGATAGCTTTATATCTTTGAGGCAATAATTTGGAAGGCACAACCTCATGCCCTTCTCTTAGTAAAGGACAGCATTTTGCTTGGAGCTGAGGTATTTTTTTTCCACCCTCTTGGCCTTGCTGAGCTTTTTAACGATCACTTCCATGCTGCTCGTCTCTAATCTGCTGAGAGATGCTGTCGGTACAAACTGTACTGTGAGACTGTGAGAAAATTACACCACAGCCCACATGGAAGCCCTGCTTTTGGTTCCAGGATGTCTGTTGGGACCGCTGTTAAGAATATGTGTCTAAAGAAGGAGCTCATTCTCATTCTTGGTGCACAGGTGAGTTAATAAGTGTGTGCATTGAGACCGAGAGCTGATGTATCAAAGATGCAGCTCTCCATCACCTCAGGGGTGTTCTTAATAGTCGTGCCAGGTTTTCTCCCCCTTTCATTTTCGTCAAAATGTATCAAGGGCTGTCACTACTTCTCAAAGAAAGCACTTATTAATATGTATAAGGTAAGACTGTTCCTTTCGAAGAATTAACTTTACTCACAATCATTACATCCAACCATAATGCAGTTGGAGAAAAAAGGTAACACACACACACACACACACACACACACTCACACTCACTCTCACACGACATAAACAATAGAAGAGCACCATAGCTCTGAACTTTCCTGAGGCAGAAAATGTCATATATTAATGCAGAATAAAATGCGGTCCCTTGCTTCTTATTTTCCTCTCTGAGGTGGCAGCATTTGTGAGATAATGATATTTTCTGTTTCTGAGTCCAAATGCGCTTGGTGGTGTATGCTATTTTAAGTATGTATCAGCAGCTAAGTCATGGTATGTGAGCTTTGTTAGAGCCCCACTTCAGTTTGTTTTCAATGGGTGGTTCCTATCTGTCTTAAGCTCTGACTTATATTTTCTTTGTATCTGTTTTAACAGCTGGATGGTCAGTGATTCAAAACACCTGCTTTTCATGCAGCTCCATGAACTTCACTTTTCTTCATGAATATTATTTTTTAATTCCTCCAGTTAATTTTAGGAACACTGAGTCAGTCATTTACTGGGGATTCACTGAATGTAGGTGCCTGGAGGAGTCCCAGAAGGTTGAAGCTCTGGTTTTCACCCTGAATAATCACTATAGCAAACAGTTCTTGACTTTTACTATGTGGATGGGTCTTTATATTCAGTATCTTGACTAATTCTCAAAGCAATATTTTGGGTTAGGTATTAATTATTATTATCCCTACTGTATGAGTGAAGAAATAGAGGCATGGAAAAGCTAAGCCACTTGTTTTTCTTATGAGGCCTTGTCTTGGGCTTGCAAAGTGTTTGGTGGGAAGTGGCAGGGTTACTGTCTTGGAGGACAGCTCGGGCTGTCATAGCAAAGGTCCACAGTTGGGAGCTAAATCAACATTTCCTCCCCATTCTGGAGCTGAAAGTCTTAGATCAAGGTGACAGCAGCACTGCTTTCTTGTGCTTGCATGTGGCTTCCTTCCCTTGTGTCTTACAAAGTCTTTCTTCCATACCTTCCTGTAACTGACTTCTTACAGGGACATCAGTAGTATTGGGTTAGAGCCACTGTAATGACTTAATCACCTCTTTAAGACTTGCAAATACAGTCTGTACCCAGGCATTAGGAGGTAGGGCTTCAACACCTGCGCTGTGTGAGGTGCGGGTGAGACACAGTTCACCCTGTAGCACAGCTCATCGAAGATGAGTTTGTACAGATTCTTTTCTACTTGTCTCTTGCCTCAGCCCAGATATAAAGGACTTTTATACAGGGAATGGTGAGGAAAACTCTCCATCTTTTGCAGGGGAGCTCGAACCTTAAGAACTCACTAGCCAGGAAGAGGCTGGGAGACCAACTCCTTCCTCTGCTGCCATCCCTGCAGTGAGGGCTGGTGGTATGGGTGAGAAGGCTTGTGGAGGACACCATAGAGGCTGTGTTGTTTTGCTGCATATTAAGAGAGTTCAGAATGGCCATGAATTAGGGAAGAGAGAAAACTGTGAATGTGTGAGATGAGACAGGACAGGGGAAAAACTGCCAGAGTGAACTCTCACAATTCACAGGTACCAAACCTAACCTGTTAAGACTTTTCCTCTGCTTTCTCTCTTTTACCTCATGAACTGCTCTCTGTCAGCTGGGGCCTCCAAGTCTGTCTTCCATAAAGACCCATTTCAAATGGCATCTGTGCCACCAGTCCCCACCTAGTTTCCCTTCTATCATTTTTGTTTCTGAGAAAAAATGGACTACAGCAAAAGCTTCCAAACTAGAACCAAAATAAACACAGTATTTAACTTACTCACGGCTCCCCTTGCCTGGAGGGGTCCTGGGGATTTCTCTGGGGGTTGATAAATTACTGGCAGGAAGGCTGGGGTGGGGATTTGGATGGCATTAGTTTTGATGCCATTTCTGTGTCTCAAAGTTAGTTCATTTCAGACAACTCAGTTCTGTTTTCCTTGCTTCATTGTTCAGACTCCAGAAATGAGATTTGCAATCTCCACCCCACAGATATGACATTTGCTTTTAGTATGATCATGGTGATTAAGTGAGGAAGTAAATGGGAATATATTTTTTTAAGTTCTCTTGCAATGTTCTGCACTGGGTCATGTAAGCATTGTCCCTTTCCTAGGCTAGCTCTACCAAAAAATGATTTCTCATGAATAAGTACTCAAGATTACAATAGAACATGAAAGTAACATTAGTACAAAGTGAGGTGAGTCATAGGCATCAAGATTAAGGTCAACATCAGTGCTGTCAGACACCAAGGGCTTCCTGTGGCCCTGTTATCTGTGTAGCATGCAAGGAGCCTTGCTCTAGGCAGTTACATCCTTATCCACATATTTCAGAATATTTTGACCCATTTCTGGGCAATTACTGAGCAATATATGTCTTCTATCATTTCTACAGGGACAAATGGAGTTTTTTTTCTCTCTTAATTTGTTGATTATATTTGGACAACAAATCCATGCCTTAGTTTGTTTTTTTGTACCCATTCAAGGCAAGTGGGGTAGGGTGGGGTACAGACATCTGTCATCTTTCCATTCTTTTTTTCCTTCTGCCTGTTTACTTGGGCAAATCCTTCTCCCCACTTTTCCTCTATCCTTCTATTCTCTTTTCCCATGTCAACTGCTATCAGGTCCTTTCTTCCAGTAGCCCTGCCACTTTCATCCATTTACTAAGTAAGTAGTCATTCAGGAAAAGCTTTGAGAGGCTCTTTGGCAAGGAAGCCCTCAATGACCCTGATCCAGTTTCATAATTGAGTTTCTTTTTGGTGGTGCAAGTGCCCATCTTCCTTACTGTCCTGAACAGGGAGTTGTTATTCTGGCCCTGGGCCCTCCCAAGGATGCTTTTGTAAGTGGAACAGACTGGGGATTTTAGTCTTTTCAAGAGCAGCAGTGAAAACTAGGCATGCCCTGTGGGGATTTTGCATGGTTCTAGGAGTGCCTGAGTTGTCAGGGCAGCTTCAGAACCTAGAGCACTGTCTGATCTGTGCTCTCACTCACTCTCTCTCTCTCTCTCTCTCTCTCTCTCTCAGATTTGCCAGAGCAGACACCTCACTGATGAAGAATGGACCAAGTCCCTTGCCTTTCAAGGGCTCTCCCGTTTGAGTCCAACACCAGGCTTGTAGAGATGTCCAAACTGAAGTAAAAACTCGACCGCTGTGGTCTGGTCTTAGCTCTTCTTCAGACACCTCATGCATTTCTGAGGGTCAAGGCATAATATGACAAATGCTCTGTTCTGCTGGCCCAACTTCTGTTGAAAGGGTAAAATGAACAGCTCTTTAGGTCATGCAACTGTTGTGGTTTTCAAGTTGCCTTTACGATCCCTGCCTTCTGGCAACATGCATGTGTCCCCTTCCTCCCAAAAATATTTCAAGGTTCAGAGTGAAACATGAGAAGTACAGTCATCTACTATTTTCTCAAGTTTAAAATGATGTCAAATGATTACTTGGGCTAGAGTTTCTCCATGCCTAAAGAGCCATAAATTTGTCCATTTGTAGAACCAAGGCCACCAGAGAGTATGTCTGGTAGTTTGTAAATTCAACATTCCTATGATGATCAGTAATTCATTTATGACTTCTCCCCTTGGGCAGACTGCAGTAGAGAAACGATTACTCAACGGGTGAGATATTTAATATTCTCTACTCTCAAGTGTAGTGGCATAGCATTGTCTGTGGCCTCCTGTTCCAGCACTTCTTCATTTAGTTGAAAGGGAAAGCTACCCACCTACTACTGAGTACACAGTGGGATAGCTCCCCATGCCTGGGCCTGTGTCCCTGAATCAGTTGGAGTGAAAGATTTCCTCTGATGGAAAAGGCTTTGAAATAAATGGTGAAGGCACCCGAAGAGTGGGATTTTCTTTTCATGCTTTCGGAAACTTTTTTTGGGGGTATTTATTTCAAAGACTTAAGTGTACTTTGGGGGGCTCCTAATCATCATAAGCTCTGGGAATTTACTTCTCTGCAGCTGCTCCCCCTCCCCAAGCAGCCCTGCACGGAGCAAAATAATTGTCTGTTTCTGCAAGCAGCCTCCTGTGCAGATGGAGCCTGATTAGCATGTGCGCTTGCAGCAGTCCACTGCTCTAACCACATTTGGAAATCCAGCCACTGAGAGAAATGTGGGCTTGACATTCATTAACATTCTTTGGCTCCCTGGGAAATACACATAATAGGGTAAAATTGCCATTAAGGAGAGCAACACTTGAGGGAAATATCCACTCAATAAAGAAGGAGATTCTTCTCATCAACAGCTGAGAAAAAATTCTGTTGCCATAAAGGGTAAAAGAGACATCCTCTTAATATGAGCAGAGATGACCAGAGTTCAGCAAGTTTGCAGCTCTAATGAGTCCCATCATCCTGCACTGGATGGCGACCATCTTATTGCTATGCGTGTGTTTTTCAGGCATATTTTGGTCTCAGCAGATCCCAGAAAGAGTTTAATGATTTCTATCCCCAGGGTTGTCTGTATTAACCTCAAGAAAAGGCAAACACAGAAGGAGCAACTCCTCACATTGACACAGAGCCCTTAAGTTAAACTTTTTGAAGGAATAGTGTTCTTGGGTATTCTCTTTGCTTGTTACTGGGGATTCTTAGTAGAATATGAAGTAACCCCTGCCATGGAAAATTCCTACATGAGGCCTGTGATTCACTTTTACATCCCTAGGGCAATTTGATTTGCCTTTGGCCTCCATCGTCATTCGAATTTGAATGATACTCTACTAACATTATTGGATTGTATGTGGTATGTGCTTCAACTGATAAAAGGAGTTGTTATTAACATTTGGGAAGACTATCCAAGGAGCAGCAGCAAAAGCTGTTTAAAGCAATCTAGATTCCTAGGCCTTTTAAAATTCACTTTGAGGAGACTTGAAATGATATAGGAGTTAATTCCTTATTATCAACTTGGACTCAGGTGTAGGTCCATGACACAAAACCTTAAACTCCATTTTTGTTTTGACCTCTCTTGACCAATGAAATGCTTGCTCTATTTTATAGTTCTTGCAAGCACTGTCCTTGACAATTGGCAGGGAGAAACAAGGCTCCTTGCTGAGTCTGTGTCTTGCATAAAATTATTGATGTATTGAATAAGTTATCTAAAGCAGCAGGTTTCTTAATGTCTGGATGAGCAGTTTTAAATTCCTTCCTGGGATGTAACACCAATTTGTGCACATACTATTTTGAGTCTTTTATCTCCAAATGGCCTTAATTTGATGTTAGGCATCTGCACTGCATTTCAATCTTGTTGGAAGCAGCACCCTGTGCTCCTTATTAATAACAACAATACCTTATATTTGCATAGCAGTTTTTAATTTGCAATACATTCTCACACACATTTTCTAACTTAAGCCTCACAAGGTTTAAAAGGTGTAAAAGCTCAGTGTTTTAGATGAGGAAGCTGAGGTTCAGGAAGTACATTTCTGAAGTCCTCACAGCGATTTTTTAGCAAAAACAGAATTTGGACTCTAAGCCATGAGCTTTTTCTATAGTATGGCTACTTCTCTTTTTTTGGTGAAGTTCTTTTATTATAGACATTGATACTGATATAAAATCTAAGATATTGGTTTGAATATCTGCAGCTAGGTTTGGCTGCAGTGAGTAGAATTTTGCTGAACATGAAGTATACTGAAGTGGTAGAAAGTTTGATTTTTCAGATGATTGTCTCAAGGCAAACTTTATTTAGCAAGTTGTGATACAAATATACAAAGATGTGGGTGGTTTGGTACTCTCAAATTCTCACGCTTGGATTATTCTCCCTTCAAATTCAGTGATGTTAAGGATATGCTTCCTTCTCTTCAGGTGCAACATTATGACTGAGGTCTGAATTGAAAATAGTCACAGTAATAATATTGTAAATGCTTTTTCTATTGATAGCACTTTATAGGATCAACCTATGGGCAAGACATTGACCATTAAACGATGATTACAGAGCTGAATGTGTGCATTATAGCCCTGCAATGTGAAAGAACTGCACGATACATTGAAGTCAGGAGGTGGGGATAGAAGATAGTGACAGGGAGATGTGAGGGAAAGGGAGGTCTCTCCTTTCTTCAGCTAACACAATGGAAACTCAAGAGAGATACTTTAAAGTTAAAGGAACAATGTGCGACAGAGTAGCTTTGTTATTTCCAATGATAAAGTTAAAGAGCTAAAAATAATTTGACTAATAAAACTTGATGGGGAGGGAAAGGGGACAAAATATACTTCAGGTAATTTTCTTTTATTTAAGTTGTACAAGTTTCATGTACTTCATTTATACACAGTTAGGAACATATTTTTATAGCTAAAAGCTAATGTCTCTATTTGAGAAATCATGGAAGAGATGATGACCAAAGTGGAACTCCAAAAAGCAGTGGAACTTAGAGTGAGGAGTAGGGCAGGAAGACTTTCCTTTTTCATGTGTTCTGTATAATTTGATATTTAAATAATGTACATAAACAATTTTTAAAGGTTAATCAGTCAGGAACTTTGTGATTGCCTTTCTGCCATTGATTGGCTGATGCATCTGTGTGAAAACCATAGTGACTGTCTGAGTTGCTGGAAGGACAAGGCAGCCTGGACTTTCAGTTCTGGCTGCAACCCTCTATCGACTGCACTAGCTGAGCAGCAGACTCAGCTGAGCCCCTGATAATCAGTTGCTGTGTTGAGTCATGCAGCAGTGATGACGAGACACGACCACAACCACAGGTGCAAGTGGATCACCTCTTGATTGTGGTTTCACCAGTAACTGTGCCAGCAGGCATGTTTGAGGCTTTAATCTCCTCCTTTCTAAAAAGTATGGTGCCAGGGCTGGCCCTGTGGTGTAGCAGGTAAAGCCGCCGCCTGCAGTGTTGGCATCCCATACGTGCACCGGTTCGAGTCTCTGCCGCTCCACTTCTGATCCAGCTCTCTGCTATGGCCTGGAAAAGCAGTAGAAGATGACCCAAGACTTTGGGCTCCTGCACCCACGTGGGAGACCCAGAAGAGGCTCCTGGCTTCGGATCAGCACAACTCCGGCCAAATGGGGAGTGAACCAGTGGATGGAAGACCTCTCTCTGTCTCTCTCTGCCTCTCCTCTCTCTGTTTAACTCTGACATTCAAATAAATAAATAAATAAATCTTTAAAAAAAAATAAAAATAAAAAAATAAAAAGTATGGTGCCAGCATTGTGGTGCAGAGGATTAGGCTGCTACCTACCATGACAGACTCCCACATGTGCACTGGTTTGTATCCTGGCTGCTCTACTTCTTATCCAGCTCCCTGTTAGTGTGTCTGAAAAACCAATACAAAATGGCTCAAATCCTTGGGTCTCTGCACCCACATGGGAAACCCAGCTGGAGTTCTAGGCTTGTGGATTTTGTTTGGCCCAGCCATAGCCATTGCAGCCTTTTGGGGAGTGAATCAGCAGACAAATGATCTCTTTCTCTCTGCCTCTTTTCCCCTATAACCAAAAACTCTACCTTTAAAATAAATAAATAAATATTGCTTTAAAAAAATAAAAATTAAATTTGAGACTCTCCTAAATATGACTTTCTGTTTTTCTATAATCCTGTTTTATTTTTACTTGTAAAACTTGCATACTTATAAACCTTTTGATCCTGGCTTCACAACCATGGCGAGATGACCTAAGAAGCTACTTTAAAATAATATGTTCTCTCTCAGAAAGATATATGTGTTAGCCAACAGCCATCAATCATTGTTATGCCTTTATCAGTAGTGTTAATCTCACTCAAGAATGTGTTATTTTATCATGAACAGATTTCTTAATTAAATTACTGAAATGGTTCAAAAAAGGCTCCCGCTTTCGGAAACAGCATTCAAAGCACATTCTCTTTCATCAGTTTTTACAATTTGAGCTACTTATTACTGATTTAAGGTGTTTTTTTAATATATTGCCAAATTTCCTTTTTTACAAAAGCAGCAAATAAAACTTCCTAGGGAACACATTATCAAGGCTTGGTTACTTCTAACAAAACAGCTTTGCTGTATCTCATATTGGAGTTGACTATCGTATTTTCTTCAAACATTTTTAATTGGCCTATTCTTATGATTTCAGTTATGAGATCTTCAGTAATAAATATAGTGCATAAAAAGGCTGTGTTCTCATTTTGCTTCTTGATGATCAACTCTTTGGTCAATTTTTTAAGAGTTTGAATGAAGGCACAGAAAACAATGAAAAATGACAGGATGTTTTGTATAAGAGTACATCAAAAAGTTTGTAGAAAATTGAATTAAAAGAAGTTATTTTGATGTGGCCGGCACCGCAGCTCACTAGGCTAATCCTCCGCCTTGCGGCGCCGGCACACTGGGTTCTAGTCCTGGTTGGGGCGCTGGATTCTGTCCCGGTTGCCCCTCTTCCAGGCCAGCCCTCTGCTGTGGCCAGGGAGTGCAGTGGAGGATGGCCCCAGTGCTTGGGCCCTGCACCCCATGGGAGACCAGGATAAGTACCTGACTCCTGCCACCGGATCAGCGCAGCGTGCCGGCCGCGGCGGCCATTGGAGGGTGAACCAACAGCAAAGGAAGACCTTTCTGTCTGTCTCTCACTGTCCACTCTGCCTGTCCAAAAATAAATAAATAAATAAATAAAAAATAAATAAAAAAATAAAAGTTATTTTGATGCAAATTTTTAAAAAATCCATGCATACCAGGATCTTCAAAAAATTCATGGAAATTGCATAGTGAAAAAACTAGGCATGGGTTTCAAAATTTTTTGCATTGAAATAGGCTTATCTTTTAATTCCACTTTCCATAACCTTGTTGAAGTACCTTCATGTATTAGAAGACATTTTTCCCCCTCAAGACTAGTGGGAATTTCTGATAGCTTACCCAGAGAGCCAACTACCAGTAGATGTTCAGGCTGACATATTAGCTAGGACCAGAGAAGGGAAGGCTGTGTGGAAAGCCCGATACCACCCAGAGTGAGACCCAGGAAGACTGAGGTAAGATTGAAAGGAGGCTGGCTCTGGCAGAAAAGCTGTTTGGAGGGAGCTGCAGATGGACCAAGGGGAATGAGGTTGATGAGAACTAGTACAAATGATTGTGTATTAAGCCATCTACAAACCATCTCAAGGTAATCTTCCAAGGTGAATATCAAAAGTGAGAGAGAGAGAGAGAGAGAGAGAAGAGAGATATCTGAGCCAGACCAAAGCCAGAAGGCCAGAAATCCATCTGGATCTCCCACATTGGTAGCAGATACCCAAGTACTTGATCCATCATTTGCTGCCTCTCAGGCATCATTTGCAGGAAGCTGGATCAGAAGTGGAGTAAGCAGGACTCAAACAGGCATTCCAATATGGGATGTGGGTGTCTAAACAAATAAATGAAAATGAATAATTAAACTTTTAAAAAAAATCAAATGGGACAAACTTAAATTTGGGGATATTAAGTTACTTACTCAAGGTCACAAAATATTGGTGCCAATATGTAAGCTCAGTTGTGTCTGAATGCAAGGCTTATTCCATGCTGCTTTATCATTTGACTCCCATTTGTGACAAGCAATGAAGCCTGAGGATTACTAAAATGCCCCTCTGTACTAAGATGGAGGTTGCAAATATGAGCTCTTTGTTCTGTTTTGCTTTGTTCTCAAAGACATGGGATCTCACTCAGGGTTACCAAGCTGCTTGCACAGTTACAACAACAAGCCTCCATCTACAAAATCAGAAACAATCTGGATTGGAAGGCCTAGATGGGGATAGGAATAGGGGTAGGCAGAGATTACTCCAATTCCCTTCTACCCCATTACAAAGCTTATCTTTATAGCACAAGAAATACTTCTCTGGAGACTAAGGAAGTTAAGGGTGCTTTGTGTCGGCTTTATTTTTCTTTTTTTAATGAATGAAAATACCCCATTAAAAGGAAATTCTTCACTTCAGACTGTTGCATGCTATGGTACTTAATTTCAGCTTGTTAAATTTAGGGTCTTGAAACAAAATCCTAAATAGAAATGTTCTTTAGGCCCATGACATTTCCATTTGATTGTGAATTGGATTAATTTTCATTTATCTTAAGCTCTTGCCTCTCATTCCTTTTTGTTTTGAGATACTTAAGCAAATGTTGACAGTTATGGTTGGCTTAATTAAGCTGCCTCAGTTATGTAAATGACTTCTGTTAGTTGTGTTATTGCTGGTTGAAGATAGCCTTACATTTTCTGGTGTATTTTTAGGGCTTTCTAGTAAAGCATTTCTGATATCTCTTAATATTTTTTGCTTCTTCAGGCATCAATTTGACCTTTTTTTCTAGATCCCTTTAGCCTTACACTTCCTTTTTGAATCTACTGTTTGCTTGACATGAAAAATGAACTTACACAATTATAGACCCAGTGGCCTTTTCTCAGTCCTCATTCTTCTTGGTCATTCTGCTGCAATTGACACGGCCGCCGCCTCCTCTTTCCTGAAACGTCCTTCGCCTCTGGCTTCCATGACACTCTTTTCCTGGTTCTTTCTTTTTACTCTTTCTGCCTTTCAGTCTCTCTACAATCTTTACTATAGAACAGTGCTTTTCAATGTTTTGTTTCACGTTGTGACATTCAGAGACATTGATTATAATTGTGCACTATACAGATGAGTCTACTCAGCCTAAAGGTGACTGGAGAGTGGCTCAAGGACGTCAATCTCTTGGCACACCTGTGACCCAATTGGGTACAACAGTGCATTTCTGTATACCAATTGGGGGTTTTGTTAAATGTGTTTCAGAAAGCTGTGTTAGTGCCCTTCTGATCATAGAAGCTACATGATAATAGATTCAAAGCACTGATAGTGGGAAAAATTGAATTCAAAGTGATGTAATATCAGAGATAGGAATGTGTAGAAGATCCAGAGAGTTTCAATAGAAGTCAAAGAGAGGGCATTCAACAGATGTGTGAGACAGCAAGGATTCAAACACCAGGAGCTTTTACAAGGGCCCAGGAACATCTGTGACAGGTTTCAGATATCAGGAATAGAAATTAGTAACTCAGACTCTCAGCTGAGGTTGGCTGGAGTCCAGGGGGATACCAAGACCTGACTGAGCACAGAAATAGAGCACAGGTGACTGATCCTTAGGACTCAGCCTAGCAACAAGTTTCCTTGGAAGATATTCTGCTCCAGCTCAGAGAGTAGAGATGATAGATAATGGGGGGAAGAGCTTCAAACGTAAGTATAATTTATTCTGGGTAAAACAAATTGAAGGCCTCTGGTTGCAGTTAGGCTAGGAAGCTCCTTCACCGTCATGTTAGCTGTTGGGGACATTATTCACTTCTGACTCTAAGGTGGTAATTTCTTGCCCTTTTTGCCTGCACTTTTGTTGGGTAGAAACTAAGCTAGGGATCTGGTCACCTCAGGTTCACACCTCTCATGTCTGAATACTGGCTCTACTTCCTGTTTCATGGTCTCTTTGGTAATAGTTCATGCTCACCATCTTGTAGACACCTTTGACTTGTGTCTTTTGTTCCCCATCATTTAATCATTTCCTGAAGGGGATGTCGCATTCCTTCCTTCTCTCCAGTTAGGACCCACATCCCTTATGCCCAAATGCGCCTCATGCCTAGTTCCTCCATCTCCTCTTCCTCTGAAGCATCCTGCAGTTTCTTGACCAGTCTTCAGTTAACTCAGACTTCATTATCTCACTACTGTTGTCAAAAGTGGATCCAGGAATTGCCCATGTTCCTTCTCTTCAAACAGAATCATCTCTGACTGTTTTAGAAGGCTTTGCTAATCTAGTCTTAAATAATCTACCTAACTGCTGTGCTGCTCAGACAATCGGGATGCACAACCTCTCCCACCAAGCCACCAGAATAACAGCCTCTCAAAGATGTCTGTGTCCTGCTTCTCAGAACATGTGGCTATGGGTCTCACATGGCACATGGATTAAGTCTGCTGATCAGCTGACCCTAGGATAGGAAGGTTATCCCAGATTATCCAGGTGTGCCTGACGTAATTCCAAGGGTATTAAAAGTAGAAGAGGAAGCCTAAAGCAGATGTGATGTGGGGAGATGTAAAGACAGAAATGGGGTCACAGTGATGCAATGTGAGAGGGCCTGGATTTGAAGATGGCAGAAGGGGGTCTCTCAGTCAAGGCATACAGGTATTGTCTAGGGGCTGGAGACTGCAAGTAATGGATCCAGATTTAGAGCTGGTGGAAAAGAATGAAGTCCTGCCAATGCTTTGATTTTCTCCTGTGTCAGACTCTTGGCCTACAGGAATATAAGATAATACTTTGGTGTTGTTTCAAGCCACTGAGTTTATGGTAATTTGTTACAGAAGCAACAGGAAGTCAATACACCACTTGACCTCAAATAGTTACCCAAAGCTCATTAGGGATCAGGTAGTCACCTTTTTCTCCCACTGTTAAAGAAATTCAAAGAACCGATTAGGGAGACATTCCTATTGACCTAAAAATTCATATTAAATTTGATCCACTAATTAGCTCCATTACATATTTAGTGAGTGCCTATTATGTGCCAAGTACTGTTTGAGACAAACCAGGTCATATTCTCACTATCCTGGAACTCACAAACTACCTGGGATACATACAATAAACATAAAAAGTATGAGAATGTCAGTGAGAGGTGAGAGCAAGGAGGAAAAATGAAACAGGTGAAAGGGATTAAGACTGAAAGGAGCAGCTACTTTCAGAGAGGGAGGCCAGGGAAAGCCTCTCTGAGGAAGTAATCTTTTCAAATGTGGAAGAATAGCTTTTTATTTTAAACAAATGAAATTTCTGTCACAAATAAATGCTTTATAAATTTTCAATCTTTATGAGCTTCACCACTTCAGATAAGCAATGATTTTGGTCTGCGACATATCAGAAGAGTAGTTCCAGCTTTTTCCATCTCCTGCTACAATGAATAAACATTTCTGGCATTCTCTTTAGAGTGTTATAACTTAATATTATTACTTCTGGCCAAAAGTATTCTGATGTAGCTTTCTCATCAATACTTTTGGCAATGTCTGTATCAGGTTATGAGAAGACCTTCGTTTTCTCAACCTTTCATGTAGTCATCAGGACGGATGGACCACTAAGGGATTAGTCTACAGAATGTTAATTCAGTTTCTTGTTTTGCTCCTTGTTGGAAGAGCCATGAGGGCATGATTTGTCTGTATGCAGTCATGACTAATAATGACATTAATCTACTGTGACTTCCTTGATGTTGGTCTTTGGGCCAAAATGTTATGTTATGAAGAAGTGTATGGTGTAATGGAGAATCTTGAGTGTAGATACCTTTTATCAAAATTGGATTTTAAAGTAAAAGGACCTTTTAGAGAAGGAGAAGTGTTGGCTTCAGATTTATCTATACTGTATTGACTTTATGGCACCCTGAGGTACTCTTGAAATGCAAATGTGGGTGTTCATTAAGCAGAAACTGTTTCAAAAAGTATTATGCACTGCCATGTTAATGCAGGTAGAAATATAAAAGCTTCTTGCCTTTATTATTTTTTTTCTATTACTTTTTTAGGGGAGGAGAATATGGAAAATACATATGGGTCAAGATAAATGCCTACATTTCTGTCAAAGAAATGTATTTATATCTAAAAGCAGAGATTTGCTTTGATTCCTTGGCCATGGTATAGGAAAATTCCCAGCTGCCCTATGTTTCCCTATACACCCAGGGGATAAACATGTATTTTACAACTACATGACTCTTTCAGTAGCTGTTAAGACCATAGACAAAAATGACCAGCCAATCATGTACATAATCAATCATATTTTTCAATGCACATAACAAGTATTTACAGATCTGGAGGAATTTCAAGTCTGATTCTTCCTACTTTTCATTTTCATTCTTACTGCTTCCCGTGGATACAACAATGTTTTAACAAGACCTAGACAAACCAGTTGGTCACTGGCTTAAAATTTACTTTCAACATGTCTTAGCATGCATACAATTAAAGAGATGTGGTCCCTGACATTTGCTAGGTTACACCTAGAATGGTGCTGGGGTGAGCAGAATGTACTAGGGCCATGCATGGATGGACTGTGTATTTAGTGTTCTATTTATACCTGCATGAAAACAACATGCCAGCCCAACAAGTGGGATATAAATGATGATTCATCCAGAGAGGAATAGGTCCTTCATGTCCTAGAGGGCATGACCCATGATCCATCATCATGACCACTATCATGGTCATGTCATATTTGAGCATGCCCTCTTATTCTCACTTGCAGCATGAAAACGCTATTACAGGCATTAATTTTGGTATAGTGTGGAAGTAGATCTGGCTGTGGCTTTGGATAAGGAAAGCGACTTTTTGTTTAACAATTACATATTAAGGTATCTCATTTCTTATTTAAAAAAAGATGTATTACTATAAAAGGTAGTGCTCACTTATACTTGTACAAGCACTTACAGAAAAAGGGCTGTATAAATTACTTAGGGTGGAAATTTATAGCCCTAGAAATTATAGAACTTGTTAGTCAATGATTGTCAGAAAATAATATGTAGCATGGTGTTTTTGGAAAGTGTTGCTTATATAACTTTTGGAAGATGGACTCATCTGGAGGCATGCCCTCCCATTCTCTCCTTTGTCCTTCTATTTTTGGATCTCAATGTGGCTTCTGTTTATTACATAATTGCTGTGTGATCAAAGCATATGTAATATTAAACATTTTCATGTGAAGAAGCCGGAACAAAAGGAAAATGAGACTAAGAAAACTAAGATGCAGCCAGAAATAAGGGAAGTATAAAAAAAGCATGCTAGAGAATAGCCACAAAGTTAATTTTGAGCATTACAACAAGGCAGGGAGAGAATGTCTTCATAGATATTCTTTGATGTTAGATTTGTAAGTCCCTTGCCGGTCTTCACTTTAAAAGCAGGTGACTCACAGCAGTGAACAAAGGATTTCTAGGCTACATTCTGATTAGGCGATTTGCTGTGCAGCTGGCCTTGGTGTGCTGCGTTCTCCAGACGATGCTCTCTCTTGTGGGCTCATCTCTCAGCTTCATTGCAGAATCCGGTTGAGTAGTGTTAGTCTTTCCGTAATCGTCTTTCCACTCTGTGGCTTCTGCCTTTTCACACACTGTCTCCCTTAAGAAGGATATTCTCTGTTCCCATCCTCAAAAGCTCATCCCTTAGTGTCACTTCCTCCATGATGCCTTGCATAATCCTCCCAGCCAGAAATGATTTTTCCCAATTTCTCACTGCTAATACCCCCTTGTTTGTTTCTCTCTTAGAATTTAAACCCATTACATTTTCTATAACGATACATGGACAGATCTTATTGTTTCAACCACATGGGGACTGCTCTTCCTTGCCTAATTCAACACTTTACATGTAGTTGGCACTCAGTACATGCTTCTTGGAAAGAATGAATGAATGAGTGAATTTTATCAGGCAAGACTTTGGATTCTCTATAAATGCACTGGTTTGGCTTTCTTCCCAACTCAGAGTGAGCTATTCTTTTAGAGTAGTATTTGATTTTAAAAACAGAATTAGGGGACTATAAAAATAGCCTGCAATGAGTTATTTGAGCAGTCTCACTGTTTTTTAAGAGTGGTAGCGTTCCTTTTATGATGCTTTTCATTTACAGCATGGCCTTACAGCCAGCTCTTTTTCGAAACACAATCCCATTATTACAGCTGCCTTTTGCCTCAAACAACTTCCCATAACATTAGAGGTATAGTATTGCAAGAATAGCTTCTGACAGAGAGGTTTCTAGTTTGCAGTCGGGGGGATACAGGATGTCAAATTGCTCATCATTTCTGGATCTGAAGGGAAGTAGTTTGAAGATTTTATTTTACCTATGTGGTCACAGCCAACCATGTCATGGAAAACCTATTTCCCTGTATAGGACAAGGAAATGGCTCCAATAATTCTCACACTTTGCTGAAATCCAAACATGAAATAGGTTTGATTTTGTTTTCTTTCATTTTTTGGATAACCCGAACAGAAAGTACACATTGGAAGAAATAAAAGGCTCATGTTCATTTTGAGAGTTTGTTGTTGTTCAACTTTTAAAGAGAAATGTGGGTATGTGCCCTCAAAGATTTCTGGGCCTGGATGCTGTAGGCAGATTTAATAGTGTTGAGGGAGCTGAGAGACAAGAGTAGGTAGAAATACCAAATGCAGAAACCCAGAGGGCAAACTGAACAGAGGCAACGTCTATGTTTAGGGCCCTCCTGCCTCCTCGACTGGGGCAGCTCTGCTCTCTGGGCCTCTGGGCACTAGCCCCTCCTCATACTGACTCATTCTCTACCTTGCTCTCAGCTTCTCTTTGTCTTCCAGGACAAGGCTATCTCTTACCTGAGAAGCAAATTTGGATAATTGAATTCTCTGAGAAGGTTAAGTGGAAACCCAAGAATTTTCTTTGCATCCTGGGTGTGTGTGTGTGTGTGTGTGTGTGTGTGTGTGTGTGTTATGCTGCTGTTGAAGTAGCAGCAGGAGCAGGGGCTTGGTATTTAATCATACATTAGTTTATCCTGTTATTCTGCACCACATGTTATGTATGTCTCTGGGCTTGTTCACTATCTTCTCAGACCCCCTCTTGTCCCTTGTTCCATATATTAGACTGGAAAGTTTTTTTTAAATACTAAATGAGTGACCAGGAAAGAGTTGAGGGCAAAACCTGCCTCATGTAGGAGTTTATCAAACACTGCTTCCTCCACTTCCCTCTGCCCTTATAAACAGAAACCACATATATCCTGCCTCCTTCCTCTTGTGTGGTCTAGCTCATAGGAAGAAATGACATCTTTGTTTAGTTGTCAGTGAGCAAGCTGTGGCCTCATAAGTCACACTCTACAAATAGCCAGTTTGTCTCCACTAGTATATGGCTATTGGAAGACATGATTTCTGTACTTTCATGGTAAAATATCACCATACAACTGGACTTATTGCTGGACAATAATTTTAGGATAATGTAACTATATATTAACATATCTATTTTATATGTAACAAACCATAAACTTAAACATACAATTCTTTATAATTAGCTTTAGACTGCTACATGTCTCTTCATTACAATAATATTGAGAATGCTGCAGACATCTCAAAAGAAAAAAGAGGTATGAAAATTGAATGAATGAATGACTAAATGAACCTTATCTCTCATTTGTGAAAAATAGATGGCAATACAGCAAGAGTAGTGACTGTAGCAGCACTTAGTTTCAGTCTTCTAGTATTTATTCAGAGAAAAGTGAGGAAATCTTATTTACTCTGCATATAAAATAAACAAAATATTTATCTCTGTGTTCTATGATTGCCTCAACCATTTTCTTGTCATGAGACATGGGAAAGGCCCTCTAGCCTTTCTAGTATGTACTTCCTTCCTATCTGGATCTTTTGTTTCTGCGAATTTAGTTTAAATAGGCAGAATTACTCTAATAAAATATATATGAGTGGGTGTGTAACCAAGTTGATACCCCTACCCCCTGCAATCCCTACACATTGTTGCCACCTTGAGCCAACCCTTTGGCCCCTCTGCCAACATTCCTTATCTCAACTGCAGCAATGTCCTGCAAGACCCACTCCTGGCCCAGACCTGCTTGGCCTTTCAAAAGAGTGTGAAGCTAATGATAACTCCTCTCTCTTTGAACGGTCCCTAGGGCATGTCTGATGGCCTGATGGCCTGTGAGGATGAGAAGCCAGATATTAGAAACACTAAGGACATGTTTACCCTGAATGGAAGAGCATACCTTCATGCTTCACCTTGCTAGAAATGATTTGAGAACTCTTGAAGCAACAAAGAAAAGAGAGAATTCTTCAAGGGCTCATTCAGATGATTAAGCTTCTCTCAGTCATCAAACATAAGGTATTAATTCATACTTTATACCATAAAATTCTAATCAGCATTTCCATTTGGTTTTTAAAATGCATGCATTTTAGAAATGTAGGGATAAGTGTTTTCTAATAGAGTAGTGCATACAAAGGCACATTATTCCTCTCTTCTAACATATATACATGCTTTTTAAAACTTTTCTAAAGATTTGTTTATTTATTTGAAAGTCAGAGTTACAAAGAGAGAGGGAGAGACTGAGAGAGAGAGAGAGAAAGAGAGAGATTCTCCCCTCTGCTGGTTCACTCCTCAGATGGCTGCAATAGCAGAGGCTGGGCTAAGCCAATGTCAGGAGCTAGGGACTTCATCTGAGTCTTCTATGTGGGCACAGGGCTCAAGTACTTGGCCCATCTTTCACTGTATTTCCCAAGCCATTAACAAAAACTGGATTGGAATTAGAGCAGCCAGGACAGCAACTGGCACCCACATGAGATGTTGGCATTGCAATGGTGGGTTTACTTACTACACCACAACACCAGCCCCACATACATGTTTTTAAAGTCTACTAGAATAACCTTTTTTTTTTTTTAAAAAAAAAGGTTTATTTTATTTATTTGAAAGGCAAAATTACAGAGAGCGAGAGAGACAGAGACAGAGATAGAGACAGAGAGACAGAGAAGGCTACCCAAATGGTCACAATGGCTGGCGCTGGGCCATGCTGAAGCCAGGAACCAGGAGCTTCCTCTGGGTCTCCCATGTGGGTGCAGGGGCCAAAGCACTTGGGCCATCCTCCCTGTTTTCCCAAGTGCATTAGCAGGGAGCTGGATTGTAAGTGTAGTAGCCGGGGCTTTAACCCATGCCCATATGGAATGCTGGCACTGCAGGTTATGGCTTTAACTCACTGTGTACAGTGCCAGTTCCTAGAATAACCTTTACTACATAATTGATTTGGAAACATAGTAGAATATCCACAGGCCCCAAGCATAAAGGAAAAATGTAAAGTTACAGCATATGGGATGGTCATGAAGACTACAGCTATGGTGTGATTACTGTGCAGTGAGGGGAAATTTGGCCCCTGGTCTGTACAGACATGAGATTCTGCTCCTCACATCGATGTGGACGTGATGGTGGCTTATTCTAGCTATTGTTTCAATTGGTTGTGGTGTCCACTGTGGTTGGTTGGAGCTCTTACACTGGTTTCCAAAGGAAAGACTAGAGAAAATGAAGCAAAGGAAGTAGCTGTAGACATCATGGCTGAGTGTTTTGGCTTTAATGAAGGTACAAGTTCTCAATAAAATTAATGCAGTATATGATGTCCCAAAGAAAATACATAAGACAAATTTTCATTTAGCTTTGTCACAAATAAGCAATAACCTTTGATTTAAAAAAATAGAAACAAATAAACAAATGATAAATGACCAAAGATAGATTTCTTACAGAGCTATTACCATTTAGAGTGGCAGCTAACTTCTCATCAGCTACCATTAAGTGCTAGAAAACAGTTGTAGATCAGTAAGAAACTATAGATCTTCCTGTCCATTGCTCCTTTTTCTGTCATCTTTTTCCTTATTTATTTTAAGTCTATACATAGGTGTTCTTTATGTATTCTGAATTCTGATCCGTTGCCAATTAGATGCATTGAAAATATCTATTCCCTTGTCTGTGGCTTGTCTTAACTTTCTGGTTTTAGGTTTTGAAGTCACCAATCTTAACAATTGTTTTTTGATGAATAACAGTTTTGAATCTTGATTTTAAATTGTTTTTCCTCCAATAGCCATGTTAAGATGTTGTCATAGTATTTTTGTGAGACCAAAGCAAAGTCTGATGGGAAATAGAGCATGTCCCTGGGGGTTGTATAGCTCATAATAGATCCTCATGCCTCCCATCTCTTGTCACCTCTCCAGGACAGGTTCTTGGCCAATGTGTCCTTACCCCTGCCCAGAATCTGCTGTCACCCTTCACTCAGGGTGGGGCAGGGTCAGAGCACATGAGCCTTGAAGTCTGAGCTGCTGGTCAGGATTTGAAGGGTCTGCTCTCCTCACACCAATATCCTCATGTCCTAGGAGTACAGCACCAGAACAAATTAAAAAAATATCATTATAGGTCAAGAAAGAGACTACTAAAGGAAAAGAGAAGCTTTTGTTCATGCTGTTTAGACAATGGAGCCCACATTTTCATTTTACATCCTACTGGCAAGCTATGGATCCTGCTCTGGGCTAGCATTTGGGAATGTGAGATTCATATTTATTGATAATTGGAATTATCCTTTTCACTCATAATTTCTTTTTAAAATGGTATGTTGTAATTTCCATACTATTTTCAGATGAAGTTTTGGTAGCCATTTGAGAGCACCTCCTGGGGCCAAGTGCCTTTGGAATAATTTAATTAATCTGAATGCATCAAAGCCTGATGAAATTTGTGCATATTTGATAAAATCCTGCTACTTTAGAGATGCTCATAGCTCAGACAAAGGAATCAAAGTGACTTGTTCAAAGCTAGCAATAAGGGGCTGGTCTTGTTCCTGCTATTAGTTCAGGCAGGACTCATGCACTGTTTTATGTTTAAAGACAAAAATGAAATCAATGCAAAGAAACTTAACCTCCCCACTGAGCCCATTTTTCAGGCATTTCTCAACTCCTCACTTTTCTCCTCACCAGAGATGCTCAAGGCTTAGTGAATTAGTGTTGGCAAATTATTTACAAGTTGTTGTATAAAAACACCATGAAGAAAATGCATGTAGTTACTATTTAGATTCAGAAAACTAAGATTTTTGAAAACATAAAGTATATTTAAAACATAGTTTTCTATTTTTTAAGGGGGAGTTCAGAGAACTAATTTATTGAGCTAAAAATCTTTGCTTGTATTTTCCATACTTGTTTTATATCCCAAAGTATCATATAAAAATATAGCTTCCTTCACTCCAGATCTCTGTGGGGAGAGTTGTATGTGAATATATAGCACAATTCACAGCCAGAAATGGGGAACAGTGCATGTGGCCTCATTCTTGACCTCATCTCAAAGCCTGTTAAAGATATTTCTTGAGACTGTTCATTCTAGAAATAAAAAGGGTGAGACTGAACTTTGATTCCAGAGAACAAGTACATTTTTTAAGGATTTTTTTTTATTGTTGCTTTCTCAGATTCAGGACAGAAGGGGACTTTTTTGTTTATTTGATTCTTTTCAGATACTAATATACAACTTTACAATTTTGATGTACCTGGAGTCTTTAAAAGGTCCCTGAAAAATCCATATTACATAAAAATCCTGCATGGATTTTAAAAATTTCTTGCATCAAAATAAACATTTTAATTCTCTTTTTCCATGAACTTTTTGAAGTATCCTTGCTGATATCAGTAGAATTCTTGATGTAGTCGCAAGCAGTTTTATTCTGGGATACTAAGACATCATTCTTCCTTTTTTAAGAAATGTACAAGGAATTGCCTGATACCTGGAATTCCATAATGAGAATTTTAGTGCTTTAGATTATACTTAAAAGGATTGCTTTTCCTTCTCTAAAATAACTAATGCCTTTAAGGAGGCTGACACACTAAATCTTATCTGTCTTTCATACTCCAGGATAAATGGCTTACTTGATCCTTCTCAAAGAACATGGCTAATGGGTGGGTAGGGGTATGTTCCCTGGGAGAGTACCGGAGATGTCAATACTGAAGGATGAGAGAGAAACAAGGGGAGACTACGAAAGACTGAAACAAAGAAAAGCCAACCTGGATGCTTAAAGCAGAAGTCACCCATTTCACCATAGTGTCCAAGTCTCCTAAATTAATGGAAATTTCTTTTGCTCCTATATTTTTTGATTTAGTACTGAGATTTTAAAATGTATTGCTTTACTACTTTTTCATTTTTTAAAAGAATTTTATTTAAGGTATACAAATTTCATGTGTTTCATGTACTCAGATTTAAGAACATAGTGATACTTCCTACCCTGTACTCTCTCCCGTCCACACTACCACCCTTCCTTTCCTATTCCCTCTCTTATTTCTACAGTGATCTACTTTCAGTTTACTTTACTCTCACAAGATTAACCCTACTAAGGAAAGAGTTCAGTAAATAGTATGAAGAAAAAAACACTGCTCCTATCTTTTTAAAACTTTTGTCATCATGGGTATCTACAAAGTACAAAGAACCAGTTAGTAAGTTGACAACTAAAATAGTAAAAGCAGTCTGTTCTTACATTACCATGAAAAACCACCATTGTATGTTTCTCCTATCATATAATAGATACAGATTGCTGTTTGTAACCCCTGTAATTCATCAAGCAGCTTTAACCTCCAACAGAAACATGGAAACCAAAGTGCCAAGAGTCCTTGGCTTCAGCATTTTCCTGTCACCTGAAAGAATGATACCTTGTTAATGGTGCTGAGCATCCATATTAAGAAGAGATTCAGGTATCTGGTTGTGAAATTTGCCCCATTTACAAAGAATATTGCTTTTGTTTAAATGCCCATAGCCTGATTTATTTTAGAATTTTTTTTTTCTTTTTAAATGATGAGCCCTTATCAGCTTGAGAGAAATGTGTTAGATACAACCTCCCTAGGAGTATTGAAAGTATCTGTCATCCAAGTGCATGGTAGTTTGGGGGCTTAAGGTTGTGGCCAGATTTCTTAAATGCTGATTTCTTTCTTTACTCTCACAATTTCTGTTGACTTTGGCTTCCTTGCATATGAGAAAAATTAAATTGGTATGAAACTAAATGAGCTAATCGAGAACGAAGTGTCTAAGTCCTTGTTAACATATAATAATACATTTATAAAGAATTTATAGTATATATTTTAAATATTTTTATAAACATTTTTTACTAATGTGACCAAAAACATTTCTTTTTTTTTTTATATTTATTCTGTTTATTTGAAAGACAGAGTTACAGAGAGAGGTAGAGACAGAGGGAGAGAAAGAGAGAGAAAGAGGTCTTCCATTTGCTGGTTCACTTTCCAAATGGCTAAAATGGCTGGAGATGAGCTTATCTGAAGCCAGGAGTCAGGAGCTTCTTCTGGGTCTCCAACATGGTACAGGGGCCCAAAGACTTGAGCCATCTTCCTCTGCTTTCCCAGGCACACTAGCAGGGTGCTAGACTGAAAGTGGAGCAGCCAGGACTTGAACTGGTGCCCATATGGAATGCTGGCACTACAGGCTAGGGCTTTAACCCACTGCACCACAGCACCAGATCCTACAAACATTTCTTTATTACTAAGTATTTTGCTCAAATTTGCTATCTAGAAGGTAAGGCTACATGACATCCAAGAATTCTCTTTGTTATATAGTATTTCTGACTCAAGTACTCTACAATCACACAGGATTCCCTGAGTTTTATCCAGCAATGCTGTTTAAATGTCAACATAAAATTGTTAGAAAATGTTTCCAGTTGGAAAGAAGAAAATTCTTATGTTTCATGAGAAAAAAAGTTTTGACTAGAGACACTTGAGGCTCCTTTTGATTTATTTGTCTTCTTTTGTCGAGCAATAAAGGAAAATAAAACTAGACAGGGCCCCTTCTATAAAATTGATCCATAATAAGCTTGCAGATTTTCTGATATGCAGTCATCTTTCCAGTGTTTCTGGGTTAGATCTGCTAACTCTGAGTAACCAAGTCATAATTTACATCCTTAATATCTATCCTGGAATTCTTGACCACAGGTATCTTGGGAAAGGAATAACAAGAAAATAGTTTATTCTTCTCATGGGTCATTATTTTTAAATTTACTTCTATGTCAATAAATTCCATGAGCTCCGTTTTCCTTGTTGAGTGAATCAATGGCTATAGATTATAGAATTGAAATAAAGATCCAAATAAATTTGGGGGTTAAATGACCGAGGGCATATTTTAGAAGTCATGCTTGGTCATACACTGCCCTCTAGGCAGAAAGACGAAGCAAGCTCAGTATATTTGTGAGGCAAATATTAATAACGACTTAAGGTAAAGACCGTGAATCATGAGGACATTGTAAAAGAAACAAGAGTTATAAAAACTTATAGGAATGAGAAGACAAATCAACATTTTCAGTAGAAAGTCTTCAGACAATACAAATAAATACTTCCAAAACAGAAATTAGAATTAGAACAAAGAAATGCCTAAAAGTATATTCGTTCCAATTTCATCAGTAACACAGAATTAACTAATTATTATGTGATGGATTCATTGCACAGTTGTACCTCTTATATGCAAAGGAATCTTATGTTCTGTTGGTTCATAGTAGTGGTCTCTGCTTTTCTACAGTGACTTATGATGCAATGAAAAAGGAAAGTTCCCAGACCATTTCATTGATGACCATGAATTTATGAGAGATTAAATGAGTCTTCCCAATTAAGTTAACAGGCAAAGATAAAAATATTTAAAAAGTGGTGGGGCTGGACTTTGTGGAACAGCAGGTTAAGCTGCCACTTGGGATTCCTACATCCCAGATGGAGTGCTGAATTGAATCCTGGCTACCTCATTTCAGATCCATCTTCCTGCTAATGCACCTGGAAAGGCATTAGATGATTGTCAAAGTATTTGGGTTCCTGACCCAGATCACGTTTCTGGTTCCTGACTGTGGCCTGTACTAGCTCTGGCTATTATGGACATTTGGGGGAGTGAATCAGCAGGTAGACACTTCCTGTCTCTTTCTGTCTCTGTCTTCCTCTCTGTCACTCTGCCTTTCAAACACATAACAATAAGTAAGAAGCACTTTTTTAGAAAGCAATGATATTTTGTATGTATAACTCTAAAGCATGGTAGCCTCCTTGTAATTCATATCTCAAAAAGTAAATGGTAAATGGGAAGGTTTTATTTTTCTAATCTAACAGCTGGGAAAATAGAAGCAGATGTTTCACAGATGTGCTGAAAGCAGAAAATTAATTAGAAGATCAATACTAAAACTCATTTATTTCCAGATCCAGGTATATTCCTTCTCCTGTATCAAATGCTAAAAAGAAAAAATTCACATTAGAGGCTTTTTCTTTTTCTTCTTCCTCCTCCTCCTCTTCTTCCTCTTCCTCCTCTTCTTTTTTAGCAGAACAAAACAGGACAGATTTACTAGTAGTTGGCTAAAATCCAGCTTTATCTGTCTACAGGGAGGAACATATAAGCAGGAAAGACTGGGTATTAAAAGGTAAGAAAAAAACATTGTAAGTAAGTATATAAAAAAAAAAAGACTGAAGTCAATTATATATTTCTTCAAATTTAGAGCCAAAAAATCATTAAACACAAATTATGGCAAATATAATTTAAAATGTATTGCTAATCTCACAAGAATGTTAGAAAGTCTGTGAAAATGAGAAAAAAATTGAGAAAAGCCAAAAATATACAAATACATATTTGAAAGCACCTCAAAAAGCGACCAACAAAATTACCATAAGGTCCAGCAATCCCATTATTGGTATATAACCAAAGGGAGTGAAACAAGTCTGTTGAGACATATGCACTCCCATGCTTATTACAGCATTATTTATAATAGCCAGAATTGTAAAAACCAAAGTGTTGATTTATTGACCAATGGATAAAGAAAATGTAATACATATGCAAAGTGGAATACCATTCAGCCAAAAAGGATGAAATCTTGTCATTTGCAGCTACGTGGATGGAACTGGAGGTCATTATGTTAAGTGAAATAAACCAAGCACAGAAAGTCAAGAACCACACAATATTATTCATATGTGGAGTCTAAAAAGTTATTTCCATAGAAATGGACAATGGAATGGTGGTTATGAGGGACTCGGAGAGTATGAGGAAGGAAAAGTAAGAGGGAAGAGTAGGGAAAGGTTTTATTACTGAATATTAAGTTATAGTTAGGAAGTTATGGTGTTCTATTTCCCTTCTATATATAAAGCTGGAAGAGGAGATCTTAAATGCTTCCATCATTCAGATAAAAACAAGGAGACAGTTATATTTACCCTGATTTGAACACTACATGTTGAATACATGTATTGGGACATCCACAGGATCCCATAAATATGTAAAATTTTTATGGTTTAGTTAAAAATTTAAAAAGGGGAATGGATGGTCTAACATATATCTAATTGGAGTTCCTGAAGACTAAAATAGAGAATGGGACCAAGTAAATATTTAAAGAGACAGTGTCTAAAATGAGATATAAATCCATAGATAAAAGAAGCAGGATACATAAAAAGAAATCCATACCTTGATCACCACCGTGTGAGTGCAGAATAATAGACCAAGCAGCAATGTTAAAAACAGGTAGAGAGAAAAGAGGGGCACCCTACAAAACAACAACATTTGGAATTAAAGCAGAATTCTCTGTAGCAAAGTTGAGCTAAAAGAAAATGAAATAATATATTAAATTCTGAGAGAAAAGAACTGAGTGGACCTAGGAATCTATATCTAGCAAAAGATCTTCCAAGAACCTAAGAAAATGTGGATATGTTTTCAGAGAATCACAGCAGGTTTGCTAAAGTACTAACAATAAATAGAAGATATCAGAGGCCAGTGCCATGGCTCACTTGGCTAATCCTCCACCTGCGGCGCCGGCACACCGGGTTCTAGTCCCGGTTGGGGTGCCAGATTCTGTCCCGGTTGCTCCTCTTCCAGTCCAGCTCTCTGCTGTGGCCTGGGAGGGCAGTGGAGGATGGCCCAAGTGCTTGGGCCCTGCACCTGCATGGGAGACCAGGAGGAAGCACCTGGCTCCTGGCTTTGGATTGGCGCAGCGTGCTGGCCGTAGCATCCATTTGAGGGGTGAACCAACGGAAGGAAGACCTTTCTCTCTGTCTCTGTTTCTCTATGTAACTCTGCCTGTCAAAAAAAAAAAAAAAAGAGAAAAAATATATCAGAAATAGTTTTTAGAATAACAATAATAACGCTAAGAATGGATAGATTAAGAATTGGAAAATAATTGGATGTAATCCAGCCAGGGGCTTCAAATCACATTAAAGAAGTCTAAAATCCTAGTAATTGTTGGAAGAAAGTTAGAGATACCTATGGGCTTTTTATTCCAAATATCATGGTAAAATATGAAGGATAACCAATAAAAGAGTAGAAATGGCATGTATAAAATCCAAATCAGTAAAGAATAAAAATAAAATAAAAAGCAAAAAGAAGTATGACAAATCAAAAACATGATATGATGGTAAAAAGAAATTTCATTATATAAATGTATTGGATTAAGCTCAATAGTCCATAAGATTGTGAGGTGGAAGATATAAAAAAATCAAAACCATCTACTGTTTATGAAAGATATTCCTAAAATAAAAGTTGCTAAAAGGCAAAGTTAAAAAAAAAAGATACAACATTTACCAAGCAAACATTAACCAAAAGTAGAGATTTAAGACCAAAGCCACATCAAGGAATTAACAGGATCACTACATGATGATAAATGGTTCCATTTATTGGGAAAATATGAAAATCTTCAATTTGCATGCACCCGATGAAAGAGGCTCCAAACACATAAAGCAAAAATTTGATAAACCCATTTTTATCCAGGGGATCTTTAAAACATCTCTCTATAATCAATAAGTTGAAAAATTTAGTAAGCACATAAAATATTCAAAGAATTCAATTAAGAAAAATTTAATGAATTGACAATCATAATGTATGTAACTTTTCAAGCAAATACAATCTTTTATAAGAAATATCCACACACTAGATAATAAAACAAATTTCACACAAAGAATTGGTAATAAATAAATTACAGACTGATCAAATGCAATTGAGTTAGAAACCAGTATCAGAGATCAAAAACCAACTCTATACTTATGAAAACTACAAACTACTCTTATAAACTATGATCTAAACAATTTAAAATAAAAATTAAGACTTCAAACTAATTGTTAATGAAGACTTTATTTCATATTTGTTGGATAAAACAGCAACAACTGTGTTTCAAACAATATTTACAGTTTTAAGTGCTTATGTCAGTTAATAAAAACAGTTAAAATCAATGAGCTAAGTTGCTAATGTTAGAAGTCAGAAAATTACTTCCCAAATAAACCTACGGATAGTAGATTGAGAAAAGTGATAAAGGTAGGAAAAAAATAAAATGGAAATAAATGTACAAAAAGGTGAAACAATAAGATCAAAATTAATACAGACTAGCAACATACACAAATCTTTGGCAAAGTTAATGAAAATTAATGAAAAGATGGGGTGGGCATTTCACTTAGCGGTTAAGATGCTGATTGGGATACCTGTGTCCTACCCATACTGGAGGGTCTGCGTTCAAATCTTGGCTCTGCTCCAGTTCCATTTTCCTACTAACGTAGACCCTGGGATGCAGCAGGTGCTGGCTCAAGTAGCTGAGGCCCTACCCTCCATGTGAAAGCCTTGGATTGAGTTCCAGGCTCCTGACTTTGGCCTGACCAAGCCCTGGTTGTTCTGGGCCTTTGGGGAGTGAACCAGTAGATGGAGCTCTCTCTGTCTTGATGTTTTACTGCCTTTCAAATACATAAAATAGGTAAATAATGTTTTACAAAAAGAGGCAGGAGTTCAGTCTAGGTCTATCACTTGAGTGGCTGGGACCCAACAACTTGAGCCATCACCTACTGTTTCGCAGAGCCTGCCTTAGCAGGAAATTACAACCATGAGCTGGAGCCCAGACTTGAACCCAAGTGCTCTGATATGGTACATGGGCACTCCCAAACTGATGTCTTAACCACCAAACATCTGCCTCTGACTGTTGCTGTAGATTCGTTCTGAGAGGAGTGTGGTGGGGGCAAGAGGTGCGGAGTCACCACACAGACCCTGGGAGTCAGGTGAAAGCAGGCCAGAGCCAAGCAGACAACAGACTCATTTATTTCAGTTGGTACAGCAGCTTAAATAGCCAAGGAGCCAATCCAGTCAAGGGGCAGTTTGTGCCCTAACCAATCACAGCCTGTTGCCAAGCAGGCTCTGTTGCCATGTGGTTTCCAAAGCCATCCAATCACAGCCTTTTGCCAGGTGGGTTTCAAAGCCATTCCTGAGTAACTGACACTTGCTTGCCAGTGGCCATCTTGGCATGGCCTTCTCATTCCACCACATCTGACAATATTCTTTATCACATCATAAAATATTTTAATTATGCTTTACCACTGGAGTTTATATTTCTCCTATATTGAGTCTGAAAGTCATTTTTACCTGGTAATATATTTTAGCACATTGAACAATTAATAATAATAAAAGAACGAATTCAAATTTTCTTGTGTGTGGTAGAGTGTTCAGAAATATGTGTAACATATGTCTGTATTTTTTTTCCTTCCTTTCTCCTCCTCGTCCTTGTATTATTATTTTCTTCTCTTTCTCCTTCACCCTCTTCCTCTCCCTCACCCTTCCTGTCTTCTTTCCCTTCCCCTTTCCCTCCTCTTCCTCCTTCTTCCTATCTTCTACTACCTATTTGAAGAAAATACTGCACTCACAGCCCCCAGTACAGTAAGGTGTGTATGTCCTGTGGCTTTATCCATAAATGACTCAGAAGCAGAAACGTAACACCCCCCCAAAAAATACAATAGGCCAACCAGATTTTCCAGACCCAACATTTGGGTTGGGACATGGAAAGAGCAATTCATATTGCCATGGAGTTTGGTCTGAATTATTATGTGGCCTTGAGATCTGAAGTTTGTATTGGGATGGCAGTGATGTACCATATGGAGGTAGAGGAGAAAATGGAAAAGTTATTTGAGGAGCAAAAGCAAGAACAGACAGAATGACAAGGCACACATACACACACACAAACAGGTGGGGGAGGGAGAAAAAGAGAGTTCTGCCATCTGCTGATTCACTCCCTGAATGGCGACAACAGCCAGGGCTCCAAAATTAGGAGGCAGGAACCCAAGCACTTGGACCATCATCTGTTGCCTCCCAGGCACATTAGCAGAAAGCTGGATTGGAGGCAAAGGTGGACAAAGATCCCTGGCACGCCTAAATGGGATGTGGGTATCCCAAATGGCAGCTTAATACTGTGTGACTTTTTAGTTTTTCTTTAGTTTTCCTCGTGTGGGCTATTTTCTGAGAATCCTTCTTTCTAAAGCTAGCTTCATTGGAGGTTTGTTGCATTGCAATTAAACACTCCAACCAAAGCAAAGGTAGTAAAAATGAAGCAATAAATAACATTTCATTTAAAAAATAGCTTAAGGGGTAAGCAGACTCTGGAATTTCTGTAATTCCTAAATGACAATATATACATAAAGTTTTATTAAGAACAGTATAAAATATAGCTAGTACATACAGCCATGCTGTTTAATTTAAATAACTTCCATGCCTTTGGGAGTAAAGGAGTATAACTGTTTTTGAAAGAGTCATTAATATTCTAAAGATTCAATGATTTAATCCCAAGACTGGATGCCAATTAAAAAAAAATGGACAACATGTTCTTCTCTTAGTAAGCTCAAAATTAAGCTAGGGAGAGGGGAATTACCACTCAGCTATAATGGAAGACTGTTACATAAGTAAACAGAAACAAAAGCAAACCACACCAGTATACACATAAATCCTGGAAATCTTTCCAACACTGATAACAGTGGAAGACCTCTGACTTTTGCTGGACTCAGGTAGGGCTTCAGGAGGATTTGAGACTAGGAGACTTAGGTATTTGTGTTGGGACATGAAAATTGAGACATGACCAGTGGAAAGAATGTCTTTTAATAGCACTAATAGTGATAGAAATATAAAATTTCTCAGCTGTTGTTGAAGGCCTTGGGCATGCACTCAATATCACATGCAACTTTCCTATTCCCATTTTGCTGAGAATGGGAATGAGCAATGCGAGTAGTGGTAAATACTGTCTAGAAAATGCTCTCAAAGTTCAGCCACAATTCTGGGGAAATGTAAGAGCAAAAGAAAGATGTTATTGTTGGAGCTTGAGGAAGAAGTTGTTTCATGGTGTGTGGATAGTAATTTTATCAACAAGTTTATCTTCTGGAGTTACACTCAAATTTCTCTAGCCTTTCCTGATGATTAAGGGCGTTCTTTGTTAAGTCTAATGTGCAGACCCTAAAAGTTGCCTGGTGTGCAAGGAAGCTGTCAATCACATGCTTTAAGAAATGAACAACAGAGGGTTCTAAAGGGAAATCAAATCATGGTCCATTTGGAAATGTCACAATCAAGTCATACTAGCAAAAATGAAGAGGTTCATTGACCACTCAAATTGGTATATAAAGAATTATGTGTTGTTGCTGCTAATCAAACATAAAGCTGCCTATGTGGAGCCTGTGACCACCCAGGCTGTAGCTAATGTTAGTGTTTACATGACATGTTGGAAACAAACTGGCCAATTACAAAGACTCACTCTAACTAGATCCTAACAGGCAAAATGCCCTCTGATCCCAATGTTAATAGCTTTGACCTTCATTGGTTTTTAATCTCATGCTGTCTGGCAGAGTAAATGAACTCTAGGTTATACTGTATGGAAGAGTCCTTTTTGTTTTTTATTCTTTTTTTTTTCTCTGATACTGTGGGGAAATTGAAAGTCTGTCTTTTCTCAGTTGGGTATATCACTGAGTGTATGCACAGAAAGCCTGCTGATTGACGGTGTTCCAACAAAGGCAGATTCAGTTTGCAGCTGATAAGGAGCAAAGTCATCCATGCCATGTTTACAAAGTAGGCAAGGAGAGTGAAAAATTAGTGATAAAAGAGCTAATCTTATTGTTTTGTTGGATGAGAGAATAGCACTTTTGTGCTTGCTTTAAGAGGAGCTGGCATGTTTTCCCTCCTTCCCCTTCGAAGCTTTGGCAGCAAAACATTTTCCAGATTCCCAAAAGTGTTATAGATTATAAAGGACACAGTAATGCTGGAAGGGTTTCCTGCTGTTGAGTAGGGTACAGACTGCACTGGAGATTGGCTGTTTATTCTGTGTACTCTTGACCCCCCACTGCATAAACTACCGATTTTCTCCCTTTGGTGTTTCTAAAGCAAAAGATAAATATTTGAGATGCCAGACTAATTCATCAGTGTTTAATTTTCCATGTTTAAATACTTAGTTGTGCTAATAAAGCTTGAAACCCCTTCATGAAAGCTCCTGATTAGGTATAGGTTCTGGCAGTATTAACTGAGTCTTTCTGAGTACCTGGCCATGCAACTGAAGGAAGTTTAGGGAAGAATTGTAGGTTTGGTTCTTTTAGTGCATGACTATTTATTTACAAGTCCTGTAAAGGTGGAAGAAATAGTAATGTACAGTAGCTCTTGGTGCAAAGAGTCAAAACATCCATGTTTCTGTATTTAAGGGCCATGTTTATGGATTCATCATCTATGCACTTTTTCTAAAGGAAAAGTAATGTAATATTTCAAGCAGAAGCATAGCCCAGGCTTGTCAGTTCCTCTCTCTACTGATTTCCATACGTAGTGGTGACCAGCAAAAATCTGTAACAGTGGCAGTCACATGTCTCTTCCAGGTAAACTAAATCATTTACTCTTTCACTTGCTTATTCAGCATTATATGTATTCAAGCTTCCCATGGGTCAGGTACTGGTGCTACATAGGGAACAAATCTTAGGTCAAAGCCTCAAGGAGTTTCCAGCCTTGTAGGAAAGACAACAAAGCAGACAAATAGCAGACAGTGTACTAAATTTTATACTAGATACACTTATAGAACACAGGAGAAGTACTCCTCAGGTGGGTGACTAAGGAAGGCTTCCAAGTAGACAGTGGTTAATTGTGTCTTGTTGAGGGTGTTGGAATGAGTCAGGAAATGACAAAGTGGTTGAGAATGACCAGATCACTATTTCTAACTGAGTTTTTTGCCAGCATACATAAAACGGCCGAGTAGATATGACTTGGTTCATCTAACAAGGGTTTATTGTTTATTCATTTGACAAGTATTTGTCGAAAACCTAATCCATGCTAGGCGATGTAACAACCAATAGAGATAGAGAAATAAATTAGATCATTTAAAAACTCATCATGAATTGTCAATTTTGTAGAATATATATCAAAATAAATATGCATTTATTATTAAATAGAATGTACAAATGTCTGCAACCAAGCACAAATATTTCATATGAATTTTATGCTTGCAAGAATAGCTTTAGGCAATGCCCCTAGACCCAAGGAAAATGAGTTCATTTTTATTCTAGAATCAGGGATACTGTGTCAAAAGACTGAGGAGGACTGTGAGGTACACATGAAAAACTGAATGGGACAGAGGATTGGAGAAGTGAGCATTAAGCATCTATACATTTTCATTTTCTTTTCCTTTCTTTTTTAGTTTTATTTAATTTAATTTAATTTAATTTTATTTTATTTTATCTGAAAGGAAGAGTTCCAGAAAGAGAGAGGGAGAGACAGAGAGAGATGTCTTCCATCTGCTGGTTCACCCCCAAAATGGTCACAACAGCCAGAGCTGAGCAAGGCTGAAACCAGGAGCTGGGAGCTTGTTCTGGATTTCCCACATCTGTGTAGCAGCCCAGGCATTTGGTCCATCCTCCGCTGCTTTTTTGAATGCATTAACGGGGATCTGGATGAGAAGCGGAACAGCTGGGACTTGAACCAGTGCCCATATGGGATGCCAGCTTTGCAGGCAGTGGCTCTACCCGCCACAACACTGTTCCCTGCATTTTCATTTTCTATGAAAGGAAATAGAATTCCAGAAAAGAATTTCAAGCAGTAAAGTCATGATTTGTGTATAGTTTTAGAAGGATAGTTCTGGTGGCAAGTACTCACAAATACTTCTAATATCATGCATTGAAATTATGATCCCTCTGTTTTTCTTTTCTTTTCTTTTTTTTTATTTAGTAAATATAAATTTCCAAAGTACAGTTTATGGAATACAATGGCTCCCCCCCCACCCATAATTTCCCTCCCACTCGCACCCCTCCCATCTCCCGCTCCCTCTCCCGTTCCATTCACATCAAGATTCATTTTCAATTATCTTTATATACAGAAGATTGATTTAGTATATATTAAGTAAAGATATCATCAATTTGCACCCACACAGAAACACAAAGTGTAAAATACGGTTTCAGTACTAGTTATAGCATTACTTCACATTGGACAACACATTAACGGCAGATCCCACATGAGAAGTAAGTACACAGTGACTCCTGTTGTTGACTTAACAATTTGACACTCTTGTTTACGGAGTCAGTAATCTCCCTAGGCTCTAGTCATGAGTTGCCAAGGCTATGGAAGCCTGTTGAATTCGCCGACTTCGATCTTATTCCTACAGGGTCATAGTCAAAGTGGAAGTTCTCTCCTCTCTTCAGAGAAAGGTACCTCCTTCTTTGATGACCTGTTCTTTCCACTGGGATCTCCCCCTCGCAGAGATCTTTCATTTAGGTCATCGTCTTCTTCTTCTTCTTCTTCTTCTTCTTCTTCTTCTTCTTCTTCTTCTTCTTCTTCTTTTTTTTTTTTTTTTTTTTTTTGCCAGAGTGTCTTGGCTTTCCATGCCTAAAATACTCTCGTGGGCTCTTCAGCCATATCCGAATGCCTTAAGGGCTGATTCTGAGGCCAGAGTGCTATTTAGGACATCTGCCATTCTATGAGTCTGCTGTGTATCCCGCTTCCCATGATGGATCATTCTCTCCCTTTTTGATTCTATCAGTTAGTATTAGCAGACACTAGTCTTGTTTATGTGATCCCTTTGACTCTTAGTCCTATCATTATGATCAATTGTGAACTGAAATTGATCACTTGGACTAGTGAGATGCCATTGGTACATGCCACCTTGATGGGATTGTTTTGGAATCCCTTGACACGATTCTAACTCCACCATTTGGGGCAAGTCCGATTGAGCATGTCCCAAATTGTACATCTCCTCTCTCTCTTATTCCCACTGTTATATTTAACAGGGATCACTTTTCAGTTAAAATTTAAACACCTAAGAATCATTGTGTGTTAATTACAGAGTTCAACCAATAGTACTAGAACAAAAAAAAATACTAAAATGGATAAAGTATTACATTGTACATCAACCGTCAGCACAAGAGCTGATCAAGTCACTGTTTCTCATAGTGTCCATTTCACTTCAACAGGTTTCCCCTTTGGTGCTCAGTTAGTTGTCGCTGATCAGGGAGAGCATATGATATTTGTCCCTTTAGGACTGGCTTAGTTCACTCAGCATGATGTTTTCCAGATTCCTCCATCTTGTTGCAGATGACCAGGTTTCATTGTTTTTGACTGCTGTATAGTATTCTATAGAGTACATGTCCCATAATTTCTTTATCCAGTCTACTGTTGATGGGCATTTGGGTTGGTTCCAGGTCTTAGCTATTGTGAATTGAGCTGCAATAAACATTAAGGTGCAGACAGCTTGTTTGTTTGCCAATTTCATTTCCTTTGGGTAAATTCCAAGGAGTGGGATGGCTGGGTTGAATGGTAGGGTTATCTTCAGGTTTCTGAGGAATCTCCAGACTGACTTCCATAGTGGCTTAAGCAGTTTGCATTCCCACCAACAGTGGGTTAGTATCCCTTTTTACCCACATCCTCTCCAGCATCTATTGTTGGTAGATTTCTGTATGTGAGCCATTCTAACCAGGGTGAGGTGAAACCTCATTGTGGTTTTGATTTGCATTTCCCTGATTGCTAGTGATCTTGAACATTTTTTCATGTGTCTGTTGGCCATTTGGATTTCCTCTTTTGAAAAATGTCAATTGTGGTCCTTGGCCCATCTCTTAAGTGGGTTGTTTGTTTTGATGTTGTGGAGTTTCTTGATCTCTCTGTTGATTCTGGTTATTAACCCTTTATCTGTTGCATAGTTTGCAAAGTAGTTCAAGCTGCAAAGGAGGAGGATCTATTGAATTATTCTGAAGGCAAGAACTACCATCAAACCTTAGGAGGACTAGTCAGGGTTTATAATTTGATTAAATCTGAGATACAGAGAGCTCTTTTTTTCTTTTGTGTCTTTGGCACATATTGGACATTAGCTTCATTATATATTATCTCTGCAACACATCTCCCCCACCTTGTATATTTGACTTTCTCATGAGCGTGTGTATAAAAGTTCCACACCAAGCTATATAATTGTGATTTAAGCATCACCAGAGAGTAGACAATACTAGTTCTTCAGGAGAGTGAATTGGATTGGCCCATTTGGGTATAGTGACCATTCTTGGTAAAGTTAGCTGTGATTGCAGTTAGGTTGTACAGTTTACTTACCATTGTTAGAGAAGCAAGTTCTGGCTTCTCTGAGGTATAAAGAAGTTGTATTTGGAACGGGATTGAAGCAATGTGTAATGATTAGATGAAGGCATGCCTGGAATCTTGAACAATTTGCACAAAGAAAGTCTGGTAGTAAATCTCCATATCAATGGAGATATTTTCCATAGTTGGAAGACCACTCATTCATTTTTTAGATTTCCTTTCTCAGCTTAATATTTTATGGAAAATAGATTGCTGTATTAATCAAAGTTCCTCAGGTTGTGGTGCTAGAAACTGAGCTCACATTGCTAAGTGACAATGTATTGCCCAATTTCCCTGAGATGTTTAGATAATATGTGGATTTCAGGCACAGTTAGAGCTAGGTACTCTGATCACCTGAGCAAGAATCTGTTTTTGTCTCTGTTTGGGTGCTTCTTTCCTTGCTAAAGTGTTCAAACTCAGATGAGGTCTCCCTCTGTGGTGGTAAAGATGGCATTACAAGTTCATGACTTACTCTCTGCTTCAAACATTAGTGGATATTGGAAATATGGCTACTTCAACACAATTTAGGTTATAAAATTAAAATCAAAATTAGTGTTTTATTCCATTGTAAAGCTACTGAGTTGAGTCTGGGGCAAAGGAATTTTTGAGTTGACTTTTTTAAGAATTCACTGTATTGTATGTGAACCTTATTAGTAGGAGAGCAAATCCACAAGATATAAATACTGTGACTGAGGATGGTAGGGGGCAAGAGAATGGTATCTTACAGTAACTATAAAGGCATTAGTACCAGACAGCTTTGTTTGTATTTTTTTATGTACATCGTATACCATAGCTAACTTGGTTTATTATTGATTTTTTAAAACTTGCCTGCCTTGACATATATTTTTCTGAGTCCTAATTACAAAATTTTTTTCACAGCATGTTTCAGAAGTTTTTAACAGTAATATTTTGTATTTGAAACCCTGTGTTCATGGACTAGCATTTGTATTCTCTACTTGTATTTTAGAAAGATGGTCTAGTACTCTGAGAGATGGATTGAAGGATATTGATGTTATCAGTGAGGGGAAGTTAGGAGGCTAAGTTAGAATTGGCAGTCATTTGATTTCGGGTGACAAAGGCCTGAACCAGACTATAGTGGTGGGAGTAGAAAGAATGCAGACATGAAAGAGACATATTCTTGTGAACACAAATTATAAGTTTTGGCCAATGCTTTTGCTGGATATTGCTGCTTAGTATATTTTTATTATAAGCCAAACAGAAAATTCTGTCACTAAGTGGACTAGCTAATATTTTTACATAAAGGTGTTTCAAAAAGTTCATGGAAAATGGAATTAAAAGATGTTTCTTTTTGTGCAAAAAAATTTTTGAATAATAAGTTTTGCATAATTTTTATGACACATTTCCATGAACTTTTTGAGGATCCTTCATACAATTGGTTTTAAAGACTATGTGAATAAGATAATCCAGATCAGAGCAGTTGAAGGACATTAAGAAGATGGAAGTAGTGACAATAGGAGTGCCTGAGAAATACTAAGGGAACTGAAGCCAGGGTTTAAAGTAATTTGAAGCCAAGATTGTGAAAAAAAAAAGAGGAGACCCAGTTATAACACTTCACTACTCACATGGTGTTAGGGTCCTCTCTCAATACAGTGGCCTTAGAAATCCAGGACCTTTTGTTTCCCTTTCCATTTAAAAACATTTATTTATTTAAGTGGGTAGCAAAGGAAAGTGGGAGACAGTGGGGGTGGGGGTAGGCAAGAGGTAGAGAGAGGGGAAAGAGACGGGGAGAGAGGTCCTATCTTCATTCCCCAAAGCCAAGTGTTAGGAACTCCATACTGGTCTCCCATATGGGTGGCAGAAGCCTTATTAATCACTTGAATGATCACTGCTGCTTCCTGGGGTCTGCATTAGTAGGAAGTGGAGTCCGGAGCAGAGCCAGAGCGTGAACCCAGGAGCTCTGAGAGGGTATGGAGGTTTGCCAACTTACAGGTTAAATGTGAGACCAAGCACACCCCCTGGTTTACCTTTTCAGGTGATAATTCATAAAGCTACATTCTCTTGGCCTGAGTTTCTTTAGTTATAATCAAAAAATATTGTTATTAAAGATGTTAGTATAAGCTGGCGCCGCGGCTCAATAGGCTAATCCTCTGACTGCGGCACCGGCACAGCAGGTTCTAGTCCCAGTCGGGGAGCCGGATTCTGTCCCGGTTGCCCCTCTTCCATACCAGCTCTCTGCTATGGCCCGGAAGTACAGTGGAGGATGGCCCAAGTGCTTGAGCCCTGCATCCGCATGGGAGACCAGGAGAAGCACGTGGCTCCTGGCTTCAGATCAGTGCGGTGCGCCGGCTGCAGCGCGCCGGCTGCAGCGCGCCGGCCGTGGCGGCCATTGGAGGGTGAACCAATGCAAAGGAAGACCTTTCTCTCTGTCTCTCTCACTGTCCACTCTGACTGTCAAAAAAATAAAAATAAAAATAAAAAAAGATGTTCGTATAGCCAGTTTAAAATTACATAAAAACAGATAAACACTTTTAAAATACAAAACCTAGTTCTACTTCACTGTTCTCACTCATTTGGGTAGGACTGCTTTTCCTTCCAAACTCCTTAATTTACCCTGAATGTTACTTTTCTGCTTATCTGTCCTGCTTTTCTCACTTCTAAAGATCTTGATTTTTTTTTTAAGATTTATTTTATTTATTTGAAAGACAGAGTTACATAGTGAGGCAGAGCCAGAGAGAGAGAGAGAGAGAGAGAGGTCTTCCATCCACAGGTTCACTCCCCAAATGACCGCAACAGCCAGAGCTGAGCTGATCCAAAGCCAGGAGCCAGGAGTTTCTTCCAGGTCTCCCAAGTGGGTATAAGAGCCAAAGGACTTGGCCATCTTGTATCGCTTTCCTAGGCCATAGCAGAGAGCTGGATCAGAAGTTGAGCAGCCTGGACTTGAACTGGCACCCTTACGGGATATCAGTGCTGCAGGCTGTGGCTTTAACCCTCTGCGCCACAGTGCCGGCCCCTTGATTCTTTTTTAATTTAAAAATTTCAAAGTTTTGAGTCTTGGGAAGTAAAGGATTTTTTTTAATTTAACAAATTTAAGAGGTCTTCAAAAAGCTTAAGAAAATGTGTATTATGAAAAAACCATGCACAGATTTCAAATTTTTTGCACCACAATAAACTTACCTTTTAATTTTGTCTTTCACAAACTTTTTTAAGAACCCTCATATATAACAACACCCATATTAATGATGAGGTCTGAGAACAATAATGAAAAAAGTTCTGAAATGAAATAGAACAGAATAATGAGGAAGGTACTGGAAATCTCGATGGAATGAACCATGGGACATGGGATGGGAGAAGGAAGACTGTGATAGAGAGAGAGAAAATAATTGCAAAATGTGCATAAAGAGCAATGAAGAGGGAGTGTGACCAGAGCAAAGCCAGAGAAGGGGGAGGCGGTGGGAAAATAAAAGGATGCTGATTTCTCCCCTTATGACTCAATTCTCTGGGGAGAGCATCTGTTAGCTGAGCTTAAAACTTGTACTCACTCTTGGCTGAATAAGGAATGGAAGAGCACAAGCTGGTAGGATGGTAGGAGGAGCCTATGGAGATCTATTCAGCATCTTGAGAAGGGGATCAGGGCAGTTGGATTTACCATCTTACCTTATAGAGGAAAGGGGAATTTCCAAAGGCAAGAATTGAAATTTAGTTGAAAGGCTGTAAGTTGCAGGAATTGAACAACAATGTTGTCATGGCTAATTAGTGAAAGGGAGCTTTGACATCCTTTTCTAAACCTAGGGTTGATTGAGTGGTGAAAGTGAAAGAATGGGAGCCAAAGGGGAAAGAGTAAAGGGCTGAGAAAGAAGTGAGATGCTCCACTACTGGTCAACTCCTCTCCTTGGCCTCTTCTGCCTTCTGTTTTCCATTGCCATGTTAGTAATGTCAGGTCTGTCAGAAGGAACAGACACAAACCCCGTGGAGAGAAGGAATCTATTATAAGGGATAAGAGTAATGGGAAATAAAAAGTATAGGCAATTGGTGACTCGCAGTTGAACTTCTAAGAGATCTGATATGTTCTGCAGGAGCAATAGCAGTGCCAGCAGGGAGAACCTGGGGATGAGTTTGTCCATTGCTCCTTCATTCTCAAGAATGGACTTCTTTCTATTTCTATTACTGAAACTAGCTGCATTTGTCTTATTCTTAACTCTTCCTGTTTTGGATCTTTAAGAGCTTCTGCAAGTCATCCTCTCTCCACAAGCCCTTTCATACCACCCCTGCTCCACACAGGATCTCCTCTGGGTATCTTACATTCAAATTCCCCAAGAGAAGATCTGATGGGATTGATTGATTGTCATTTAATATAGTTTTTGCTGTTGTGTGAATTTCTGACTAGATGATGCCACAGGGTGTTGGCCAACTCATGGAGGACTGCATTGATTTAGATCCTTGGTTTAGGCATCTAGAAGGGGTCACAGGGTCTCAGAAACCAAAGCTCATGTTGCAAAGCTGCTTAGAGATGCTTTTGTTAAAAGAGCTGGCAAGTGACGCAGGTTCTCAGGATTTTTAAGCCTTTTTTCTAGTGTAGGAACAATGCTAACCTAAACATATTGACTGTCTATTGCCTGATGGGCATTGACCAACACATTATCTCTGATTCTGAGAACAGACCAATCGTGTGTTGTCATCACTATTTTTACTTCCAAAATCATGCAGTCAGTGGATGAGCTGGAACTTAAATCCAAAATCTATATTTTCTTTGATGACATTATCAAGAGTTCCTTTACTGTTATAGACTTCTGAGTGAGTGAAAGTGTGTGTGTGTGTGTGTGTGTACACGCACGTGTAAAGAAACTGCCACAACTGGAAAGGTCCACCTATTATAAAAAAGCCAATCGAATTTTTGATAGACCATAAGGCATGAATGCACTTGGTTATTCTATAAGTGATTTGGAATGGCTGTTGTGTGCAAGGGGCTAAAGAAATAAAATGATGGGTAGAAATAATCTTGCTAGATATGAATGCAAATGGTTAAAATAGTACCAATGGTGCTGTTTTGCAATCAGAGTATCTGAATGCTAACTAAAAAAACTGGCAAATACTTATTTGCAATGTATACGATAGAGAATTACTTAATAATGAATGAACAACAAAGAAAGAAATCTTATGGGAAAAAATGTTCAAGTAAAATATTCCATGTAAATCTTGAAATAATAAGAGGAAAGGATAGCAGTGTTATCTTTTTCCTGAAGCTCATAAAAAACTGTCCCAGAACAGTTCCTCAAAGGTAACATGATCCTGTTTTATAAACTCATGTGAATATATACTGAAAAAATAAAGTTATCTTTTAAAATAATAGCGTTTGCCCTGTGAAAGAATTGCCAAAGGGAACAAACTCTTTTTTTTTTTTTTTAACATTTACTTATTTGAAAGGCAAAGTTACAGAAGGAGGCAGAGAGAGAGAGAGAGAGAGAGAGAGAGTCTTTCATCTGATGGTTTACTCCCCAAATGGCTGCAACAGCGGGGGCTAAGCCAATTTGAAGCCAGGAGCCAGGAGCTTCCTCTAGGTCTCCCTCATGGGTGCAGGTGCCCAAGGTCTTGGGCCATCCTTCACTGCTTCCCCAGGCCTTGGCAGAGAGCTGGATCAGAAATGGTGCAGCGGGACTCTCACCAGTGTCCACATGGGATGCCGGCACTGCAGGCAGTGGCCCCACCCCTGCATCACAGTGTCCAGACCCAGGAAACAAACATTTAATATGCCAATGGATTGTAAACATTTTGTCTTTTTTTCTGATTTTTTTTGCTAAAAACAAGAAAAATATTATTAACAAGAGATAGGGTATTGCATAGGAATCATAATTAAGTAGATGTAAATTCAGAGGTACCTAAGAAAAATGCACCACTTTAGCTAATGGGTGAATATAATTGTATTATCCTTGATCAGTGAAGGGAAACCAACAGAAATGGAAGCCTGGAAATGGTGGCTGCTGAATGAGCCCCAGTGTTGTAATGAGTTTTCAGAATAATTCTTAAAAATTCCTGGTAGGCCTTACTTTTTAAAGTGGTAAAGAAATGATCACATGTACATGTAGGATAAATGGCCTATTGTGGGTATAAATTGAAGCAGTTCGGAGAAAAGGGATTGTTCATAGGTCTCTTGTTGTTGCAAATAGCTTATCATTAAATTCAGACACACCTTTGAGCACCTAAGTGTGCCCACCATGGCCTGCCACATGTCTCCGGATTCATTTCCCCACAAGTGAAAAAGCTATCTTTTCTCTTAGCCAGCAGCTGACTAGAAGGCTATGGAATGTGCATTTAATCACAGATTACTTTTTCTCCTTTCTTAAGTCACTTATATTACTGCTGTCTTTACAGAAATAGGACCATGCTATATCTACCAATTTAAAGATAAAATGAAAAGTGAATCAACAATAAATTCATACTGGAAAGTCCTGGTTTTCACTTTTCCCTGATGGGAGAAGGTAACATTTATTGAAATCAAAAACATAATAATCACTAGTGGAAAGAAATTCCATTAGAAATAGACATTCTGGGAAGAAAAGGATCATAATTTGAGGGAACTTTGTATGTTTCTTTTAGTGCGTGAATTTTACATTTAAAATGTCTATGATTTTATTTTTTAGACCATACTTTAGAAATTTTTCTTTCTTAGGAATGTTGTCACTTATAATTAATAAAAGGGTAATGAGAACATAAGATGAAGAAGAAAGATTGCATGAATCACTAGAAAAACATTCAAGGCCTTCTGGTTTGTACCATCTCAGAATCAGGATAGATAAAGAAATGAAAGATCTGGCTGGCTTTGTCCAGGATGTTACTTGAAGATGATTGAAACCTTGATTAACCTGAGCTGTGGAGAGAGGGAAAGCTTTGTCTTTCTCTCCCCATCTTCAGCTTAGGTAGGAAATACTCCCTTTTATGTTAGAAGATTATGAAGAAAATCTAGACCATAGTGATCTTTTGAATAATAACATGAAATTAGAAATTAAAAGGCTGGGAACTTTTTTTTTTTAAAGACATATGGAGGAAGTTCAACAGGTAGGCACGTGAGAAATGCAGCTGGGGCCTAACTGCCGAACACTTGAGTCTTCAGGCTAATGCCTTGGCAAAAGAAGGAGGATGTGACTAACTTTTTAGAAGTGTCAGAAATGTTTTTCATAACATATGTTCTGACATTAACCACGGTGTAAAAACACTCACATGTCTTCTGGGTCAAGATTCAGGGGGACTTAGTATTCTCTAGATCCCCAGTGACAATGAGCAAGGTGGATTTCAAAATTAAGACCAATAAATTCCTAAAACAAAGTGACCCTGTTTTATGGCATCAGAGAAAATTTCTATGACAGACACTGTATGTGCTGTGGCTATTTTTAAAAAACCAAATAGTCAAGCTGGCACCGCGGCTCAATAGGCTAATCCTCCGCCTGCGGCACCGGCATCCCGGGTTCTAGTCCCAGTTGGAGCGCTGGATTCTGTCCCAGTTGCTCCTCTTCCAGTCCAGTTCTCTGCTGTGGCCCGGGAGTGGAGGATGGCCCGAGTGCTTGGGCCCTGCACCCACATGGGAGACCAGGAGGAAGTACCTGGCTCCTGATTTCGGATCAGCGCAGCGCACCGGCCGCAGCAGCCATTGAGGGGTGAACCAACGGACACGGAAAAAGGAAGACCTTTCTCTCTGTCTCTCTCTCTCACACTGTCTACTCTGCCTGTCAAACAAACAAACAAACAAAAAACCAAATAGCTGCATTATAGGAAAACTTCTTTCTGAAAAAATAGTTTTCCCTCTTCAACTTTTTTTCAAGTAGATGAAAAAAAAAAAAACACATGTCCACTTTATCTTGTCTTTTTATCTAGTCTTACTGTTTATTTAGATATACTTGCACTCTAGAATATTTGTGCTAACAACACAGAAGTGTCTTGGAGACCCTGAAATTCTTACTATGTCACTCTATTGTGAGGATTGCTTTGGCCTGAGAATAGTCCGGTCCAATACATACAGTTCTGAATATGGGAGCCACTCTACCAAGGCCAAAAGCTCTACAGCAAAGAGCTGCAGCATAATTAGCTCTTCCGATATCCTCTTGAGGAAAATGTCAGTTCAGAAACCTGAAGTGTGTGCTAATGACAAGGGCCCAACTGTCCCATAAAACTGGAAGAGTGGTATTTGTTGTCTAATTCAAGAACTGGAAATGAAAATCTTAATGACACAGGAAATGCTCTTCAAAGGCCAAGAAGTCTTAGTGAAACATAAGAGGATCAATCAGCCTTAAACACACGTTTACCGAGAGTAAGAGGCGGGATGCTGCCTGTGTGGATACGTATTTCAAAAGGAGTGAGTAAAACCCAGCAATAGAGTTAATTTTACTTTGAAGTATATAATGAAACCCCTCAAGTACCCAGACTTCAACACCCCTTTCCCAAAATGACCAAAATTTCCATTTTTGAGCGTTTATCTTTGTGTCTTTTTCCGTTTCCCAAGTCTTGACAGGATTTTAAAAGAGCAGCTAATAAATGAAGTACACTTCAGTTTCATGTAAAGGATTGGATCAGAAGGGAACTGATAAGGTGATATTGGAAGAGCGGGGGAGGGGGAGGAGGGGGTGGAAAAACGGCAAAACTGCTAAGCTGTGTGGTTCAGTTGATTCCTGGCCAGCAGACCCACAGTCCCTGGGCTGTTCTGGCTAACAGGAAAGCATTCCCTGCTCCATGTGCTTGTGAGCTCTTCCCTAGGAAGCGGCTACCAGCAGGGCCAGAAATGATGAGGGAGAGATAAAGGCCAATTAAGAATGCAGGCTGGGAAAGCAGGAAACAGGAGCCATAGGGGAAACCTCGAAAACCAGCAATGGGTCACTGTAAGCATTCCAGATAGAATACAAATATGGTCTTAAACCAGAGCTAGAGAAACTCATTGTAGTAGCAGACAGCATCAAAGGAAGCTGAAGCTTTGCAGTGCAGTTTCTGAAAGCAAGGCACAGGGACAGAATAACTGAGGGAAATCTTACCATTCAGACCTAGCCCCGTGCTTATTATCTTTTTTTGTGTGTTCTCAGCACACCTTGGAATAGTAGACATTTTAGTGGTGTACTTGAAGGAATTGAAAAGCTCAAAACAAAACTAAGCAATTCAGCAATAATTTCAACACGATCACTCCCACAGTGTAACTATAATGGCACGGTGTCCACAATAGCACACCTTAGTGATGATGGAGAGCTAGGGTACCTGTAGGGAAGAATCAGACAGAAGGAGGTCTGAATACTGGCTCGGTGATCTTCGGCCAGTTATTAATGGCTCTAATTATCAGATCATGCATGTGTAAAATGAAGACAGCGGGCCTACCTTTGGCAGGGTGTGATGGAGAGGTTACTGTCCACACAGCAACATGCTCACCCTTCACTCCTAGACTTCTGTCCCTACACACTGGTCATGGTGTCACTCACAGCAAGTTGTAGTGCCTGCTCTTATCACACTACACAACCCACTCAGCAAAATGTCTTGTCTGACATCCAAGGTAGTAAAAGCACAAGCACAAGTCACAAAGGCCAATTTCACATATGGAACAAAATTTGGGGGCGTATCTGAAGAGAGTATAACAGGGAGCTGTTGACTGGACATTCAAGAATGATCTTTGTGGAGAAAAGAGAGATTTGTTTTCCCCTTAAATTAAGGTAGGCTTTCTCCTCCAAACAGTGAGCTGATAAATTACTTAATTGTTCTTTAAGCTGAATGCTGCCAGCCACCATAGAAAGAATTTTTTTTTAAGATTTATTTACTTATTTGAAAGGCAGAGTTACAGAGAGGCAAAGAGAGAGAGAGAGAAAGAGGGAGAGAGAGAGGTCTTCCATCCGCTGATTCACTCCCCAAATGGCTGTCATGACCGTAGCTGGCTTGATTCAAAGCCAGGAGCCAGGATCTTCTTCCAGGTATCCCACACAGGTGCAGGGGCCCAAGCACCTGGACCATCTTCTGCTGCTTTCCCAGTCCGTAGCAGGGAGCTGGATGGGAAGTAGAGCAGTGGGTACTCGAACTGGTGCCCATATGGGATGCCGGCACTGCAGGCTGCGGCTTTACCCGCTACGCCACAGCACCAGCCCCCATAGGAAGAGTTTTATACATATCATCTCACTTTTCCTTTCTTGAAAGCAGTTCTTTGAGGAAGATAATGTTATGGCTTTTACAAATCATTTTATAGATAAGGAAACTAAGCATTAGAAAGATTAAGTAACTTCAAGTGCAGGTCTTTATGACTGCCATGCTCTAGCCCAGGGGATCTCAGTCATCATGGGACATCAAGAGTCCCCACAGATGCTTGTGAAAACACACTGTTGGTCTCCACCCCCAAATTTTCCTTTTCGTAAGGCTGGCTGGGAGCCTGAGAATTCCCATTGCTAAATTTCCTATGGTGCTGAAGCTGGTGGCCCCAGGATTACACTTTGAGAAACACTGCTGTAATGCCTACTAAGTCCTTATTGAGCCCCTCCAAAACCACATGAAAATGCATATGTATATTCCTAAAATGAAAACATCATACATATACAGGAAATTGGAAATAACTCTCCATCAGGAAAAATTTGATAGCTTTCATTCTAAATTAGATACAAGCATCACAAACACTGTTTTAAATGACTTTTTCAACAGTATTTTCTGGTGAGCTTTGTATGAAGTTACTAAAAAAAATTATGTAATGGCATTGAAAGATATTTATTTTGTTGCTTAATTTTTGAAATCTGTGCGTATTTTATTTTATTATTTATTTATTTATTTTTTGACAGGCAGAGTGGACAGTGAGACAGACAGAGACAGAGAGAAAGGTCTTCCTTTGCCGTTGGTTCACCCTCCAATGGCCGCCACGGCCGGCGTGCTGCAGCCGATGCACTGCGCTGATCTGATGGCAGGAGCCAGGTGCTTCTCCTGGTCTCCCATGGGGTGCAGGGCCCAAGTACTTGGGCCATCCTCCACTGCACTCCCTGGCCACAGCAGAGAGCTGGCCTGGAAGAGGGGCAACCGGGACAGAATCCATTGCCCCGACTGGGACTAGAACCCGGTGTGCCGGCGCTGTAAGGCGGAGGATTAGCCTATTGAGCCGTGGTGCCGGCCCTCTGTGCGTAGTTTTTAAATAATACTGATTTTCTATTAATGTCCTACAGATCCCTCACATTTCATGCCTGATCTGGGGCATGTTACTTCGGTACTACATTGCCTAAATTTGTGATATATTTATTGAAGTAAAATGCTTTTATGCATAGCAAAACACAGCAAGAAATGATGGCTTGGAAATGGTTGTGGTTTGTCAATGGTAATGCCATTGGTATAATGTTTATTTGTTTATTTTGAAGTTTTGAAAATTACTTTAGAAAGCCATGAGGCAGGAAGCTACACTTAATTAAAATATTTTAAATCAAACTACAAGAATTTCAGTTTATAGAGCTTTAGGGTACATCCAACAATTGTAAGAAACTCAAATGGAAGGGAGTGGTCAGGAGGGGTGTGTAAATATAGTATGGGGAATAAGTTTTTGTTATTATTCTGTTTTCTGGGTTAAGATAATTAGGCAACAGAAATAGTAACTGAAAAATCTTTAGTTAACTATTGGAATTCTGAGGCTCTTCATTAAAGGCTAAACAACTAGTTTAATGATTCTTCAAGAGTGGCTTTGTAGGACTGGGGATAATGTTCCCAGGAGGATCAGCGAAGACAGGATGCTTTTTGACAGTAACTTTAGGAAGCATTGTAAAACTCTCTCAGAAATATTGAGCATTTGTTCAGGAAAGGTTCTTAGGGGCCTGTATAAAGCAACCTTCTTAACTTTGTTGACACCATTTCCATTTCCCCAAATTTTAAGAACAGAGATTCATACCCCGACCCATCCCTAGTAATCCCTCTTCATCTTGTATGGGACTAAAAAAACAAGTCAAAGAAACATCAATGTTTATTTTTAGAATAGTATTGATACTGAATCAGTTGTATATTTATATTGTAAAGCTCCTCTGTCCCCCACCCTTGTTTCCCACTTTTCCCCCAATTGCTTCCAGCTTTTCTTTGCTGAATTGAGGCGCTGAAGATACTTAGATACCATTTGATGAGTGAAAAATTAAGAGATGCTTGGGTTGCTTTTTGCATTTATAAGTGAGTAAGATTCAGTAGAACTATAGGAAATTGGCTTACCTGAAAAGAAGATCAGTCAGAATTGTGGAAAGTTTAAAAATGAAATTAATTTCATTACCTCCTGTAGATAACTTTATTCCTTGAGTGTTGCCTAGAGAAATTCCTTGGGGGTCACCCATCCTAATGAGTAGAAAGGATGATTTGTAATTACAATAGCCATTTGTTTATCTGTTAAAATTTCCTAAATTGTCTGAAAACCACTTACTTGCTTAATCAGTTAAATGTTTTTCTCTTTGGAAATATTCATTTGCTTAGCAAATTCACTTTTCCAGGGTACAGGAAAGTAATCTTCAGCCACTTTTCCCCTAGCTAGAGAAAAGGTAAACTTTAACCTAACCATTTTTCTAATTATCACACATTTTGAATTAATGGGGTCCAAATTAATTAAGGTTTTATTATAGTTTCATCCTTAGGAAACAAGGTTTCATTTCCCTCTTTTGAGATATTTTCCATCTGAATCAAAAGAAGATTAACCTCACTGCTCTCATTGCTTGAAGCCAATGGGTCTCAACTTCTTTTTCTCCCTCCCCAGCATACCTGAGGGTTATGAAACACTTCTTTCTGTAAGGAAAAGATGAGGTGTGTGTGTGTGGGGGGGGGACTATAATTAGGAAAATCTCCTCAGGGGATTCTGATAAGCTTCCTCCCCTTCTTGAGAATCCTGCCATTAAGCCTTTGATTAAAAACTTGTAACCCTCAGGCAAGAGTGGAATTGGGGCAGGAAGGGCAGTGGAGGCCCTGACAGAACTCCAGCTAAGCCAGGGCTCTGCTGTCAAGGGGTTTGGTCACAAGAGGTCAGCTAAGGCATGGAGAAACAAAAAAAAGATAGCAGACTTGTCAGCCAGCCAGCATAAGGCAGAAAATCACCACAAGCATTATTTGCACTGTTAGCTATCTCCACCATGTGTTCAGAACACTGGGTGTTGGGACCACAGGAGCAGGAGAAGCAAGGAGGTTGAAGGTCTTAGAACAAAGCCCGCCTGTGGTGCAAACAGGAGCAGACGTTAGTTTGCTTGGTACTAGTTGTTTGAATGAGATGGAAAAGAAAACTTCACCCAATACTTTCCAGTACCATTTCTCCAAACTTGGCTACCAACTCCTACAATAAAGAAAACACACTTCAGACTATGGATTCATAAACAATAAGATGTCTGCAATCCATGGTGAGAAAATTTAGAAATTAGCTATACAATGGAATAATAAGAGAATTACCAGTTACTATTTTATTTTATTTATTTATTATTAAAGATTTATTTTTGAGAGGCAAAAGTACAGAGAGAGAGAGGTCTTCCATCTGCGGGCTCAGCTGGAGCTGGACTAATCCGAAGCCAGGAGCCAGGAGATTCTTTCAGGTCTCTCAGGTGGGTACAGGGGCCCACACAGTTGGGCCATCTTCTGCTGCTTTCCCAGGCACATTTTCAAGGAGCTGGATGGGAAGCAGAGCAGCCAAGACCCAAACAGGCACCTGTATGGCATACCAGTGCTGCAGATGGAGGTTTAACCTACTACGCGACCAGTTACTATTAAAAGAATCACTGTAATTATTATTATTATTTTTGACAGGCAGAGCAGACAGTGAGAGAGAGAGACAGGGAGAAAGGTCTTCCTTTACCGTTGGTTCGCCCTCCAATGGCTGCTGCGGCCAGTGCACTGTGGCTGGTGCACCGCACTGATCTGAAGCCAGGAGCCAGGTACTTATCCTGGTCTCCCATGCGGGTGCAGGGCCCAAGGACTTGGGCCATCTTCCACTGCACTCCCGGGCCACAGCAGAGAGCTGGCCTGGAAGAGGGGCAACCGGGACAGAATCCGGCACCCCCACCGGGACTAGAACCCGGTGTGAATTCCTACTATGATCTATCTACAAAATAACTTAAGAGAAAAGACCATTTGAAAGTTTCAACTTACAAATAAACTATTAACTATGGTTAAGGAACATAGGAAAACACTTCAAAAAGAGGGGAGTGGGATTAAAAATAAATTTATTTTGTGCAAATAATTTTGAAATCCATGTATAGTTTCTTCATAATACACATTTCCCGTGAACTTTTTGAACATCCTACATACACATAATTAGAATTTTTTGCACCAAACTGAACATCTTTAATTCCACTTTTCCCACAAACTTTTCCCTTGTATTTCCTTTGGTATGATTTTATAGGTCAGTGACATCTGACTTAAGTTTTAGGTTTTGGACACTAGATGGGGATGCTGTGTCGTATTTTAAGGAGGTCTAGCCCCACAATAATCAAGGTCCAGGTTGAGGCTTATCACTTTCTCAGATCTTCATCAATATGGGGTATCTGAAGAACGGAATGATCCATGAAACAAACCAAACTGAACACAGAAATAAAAGACACCAAAAATAACCTCTGCATCGTTACTGATACACTAGCATTCAAAACCAGTGATTTTTTTTTTTTTAATGAAGAGTCATTTATTATTTGAAAAGAGTGAAGCAGGGATGTAACAGGGACAGAGAAAGAGATCTTCCATCCGCTGGATCATTCCTTCAATGGCCTCAGCAGCTAGGGTTGGGCCAGACACAAACCAGGAGCCAGGAATTTTATCCTGGCCACCCTGTGGGTGGCAGGGGCCAAGGCTAACAGGCGGGATTCGTGGTTGGCTTAACCCGGTGGCCACAGTGCCGCTGGAAGACCACTGAACCTTAAATCAGTTTAATCATCCCGATGTCCAGAGCCCTAGACAACCTGTGGACCCATGAGACTTCCCAGCTGCTGCTGCTGCTGCTTCTTCTTCTTCTTTTTTTTTTTTTTTAAGACTTATTTATTTTACTTGAAAGTCAGAGTTACAGAGCGAGAGAGAGAGAGAGAGAGAGAGAGAGATGTAGAGACAGAGAGAGAAAGAGAGAGAGAGAGAGAGAGGTCTTCCATCCGATGGTTCACTCCCCAATTGGCTGCAACAGCCGAAACTGCGCCGATCCTAAGCTAGGAGCCAGGAGTTTCTTCGGGGTCACCCAAGCAGGTGCAGGGGCCCAAGGACTTGGGCCATCTCTACTGCTTTCCCAGGCCACAGCAGAGAGCTGGATAGGAAGTGGGGCAGCCTGGACTAGAACCAGCACCCATATGGGATGCTGGCGCTTCAGGCCAGAGCGTCAACCCGCTGCGCCACAGCGCCGGCCCCTCCCCAGCTTCTGCTGCCGACTCCCGCTTTCTCATCCTCCTCTTTTCTTCAGCCTCTCACTCCCTAAGACTACTCTCCCCAAAAGTACCTGTGGGAATTGTAAGCTACTTGCTGACATGCCGGAAATACGCAAACCATTGTAATTTCCGGTCAGAAGAAAACTTGGCCCCCTCACGGTGGCCCGAGAGGCAGGAGGCAGTTGTCTCAGAACCTCGGGAGCGGCAGGTTTGCTGTGGCTTTCTTCACAGTCAGGCAGCGTCCATGGCGGTGGCGGCTGCCGCTCTCACCTGCACTCTTCTGTGGAGCCAGAACATGGAGGCAAAGAGGAGTTCCCAGAACGCCCTCGGTGGGGCTCCCTCTCCCGGCACCGAGTTCGCAGGCAGATGTTCTGCAGAGGTTTGTGTTGGGCGAGGGCAGGGACTCGGCCAGCCCCAGCGCCTCCAGGGCGGGACAGGAGGACGCCAGCTCCGAACGTCGCCGGCCGGACATCTTGGGCCCTTCGAGAAAGTACGTGGGAAAGAAATATGTTCATTCTGAATGAGTTAAATATACGGTGGCTCACTCCTTTACTGACAGGAATGAATAAATAGAAATGGGACAGTGCTGCTGGCTCAGACACAGCGGCCCCAGGCGGGTCCAGCAAGGCGGGAGGCTCAGGTGCACGGCTTCAGTGGGCTTCGAGGTTGTCACAGGAAGCTGGCACGTTCTGGCTCTCGGGGTGGCTTGGGTCATTGCATTACATCACCTAATCCTGGTTCTCCTCCGGAGTGGGGCGATCTCTGCTATCTTTTGGCTGGCTGACATAATTGTCACTTTTCTTTCACTTACATACTCCAATACTTTGAAATAGAATTCATTTGAGGCTTACGAAAAGAAAAAGGGTTTTGAATTTGAAATGTTCCATTCCAAGCAGATAAGGCTTAAAGAAAATTAGCTTGAATTTTAAAATCCTGTTATTTAAGGCTAAGAGAAAAGAGGCCCCTTCCCAGGGTCCAGCAACATCCACCTCATGCAACATTTTTTATGGCTTGGTGTAGGAACCTGAGGCAGAAACAGTGTCCCTGAGGACCAGAGACTCAGAATTTACAAATTGAATTCTTACATGTTTTCCTCAATTCATTGAGCAGTAGAAGAAATATAACTAAAGAACACAAAGAAACAAAAAACTTTGCAGTAAGTGTGGAGGGAACTTGGAGTTAATTTTATATAAGCAAAAGAATGGACTCATAAGGGTAGCACAAAGACCATTTTTTTATGAATTGAGCCTGTACTTGGGTGATAGCGAGAAGATAAATATAATGTGGAACTTGGCAGGAATGAATAGAAATCCTCACAGCTACTCAAACCATGTCTCTTTTAGTTTCATTGTGTAGGTACAACAGAATAGTTTAAAAAGCCAGAATAAATGTGACCCAAACATTTGTCTATCTTAGGTTTTACAAGTACAATTTGAATTAAACTGTGCCAAGTAAGTAAACTATGAAAATAAATACATAATAGTCTAGCATTTTACTTAAAATGGAATATAGCACATTACCAAATAGATCCTATATTTAAAATGCATTTCGGATATTACTTAGGGCATTTTTGGATCATTTTTTTCCTCAGGTACAGCAGATAATGGCAAATTCAGTAGGACTTGGTAGGAGAATTTCATCAGAAGCAATAAAGAGGTAGAGTGAAAACTGATTATATTCTGATTTATGGAGTTCATTCACATTCTGGCCCGTTTGTTCTGGCAAATGTACTTTCCCTGATTCAAAAATTTCTTTAAAGGTGATTTACTTACCAAAAAAAAAAAAAAAAACCAAACAAAAAAAAAAACCAGGCCTTATCTATAGTGCAGTGTTCAGCTTTTAATCATATTGTTTGTGCTATGCTCTTTGTCTTATATGTGAGACTTTTTCACGGGTCAGGATTATTGTTTTTTTAACTATTTCTTCAAGAAAAAGATGCTGGGGGTGGGAGAAAATTCAAATCTCAGTAGAGGTTTATGTTATTTTATTATTCCTAAAATCTAAGCTGGTTGGGTGGGGGAAACCCCTTCCCAAAACAAATGCATTAGTTGATACTTTTGGGTAAAATAGGAAGAGCCCTTATCTAACATATGAACCATCATGTTGAGGAGTGAGATTCCTTTCAACCCCTTTTAAGAAGGGAGCTTTCCTTACATGGCAGTACAAGAGGGGACTTAACTGTTACTAGAGTAGGAAAGCTGGGTCAGGTGTCATGCAGACATTTGTTATTCCTTAAACAGGTAAGATTCTGAGTTGCTCTGGCTCCTCAAGCTAAGGATTTGTACAACAGAGAATGAGTAAACCACTTAGAGGAAGTCTACCATTGAGCAATTAATCATGTGAAGAATGAATGTGGTGGTGGTATACAGGGTTCCTTAAAGCTGTGATTATAAAAAAATAAAGTAAATTGAAATTGTGTGATTATAAAAGTTAAAGAAAAAAAGGGAGGAGGGAAGTATGGTTACCTTAGAATTGTATCTATTAGAGATTGGATTAAGATGGTGGAGTAGGGAGGCAGTTTACTGTTCTAGTCTAGGAGAAGATAGTTTAAAAAAAGTGGAGAGAGTGCAGTCTCAGGGAAGAGTTAGGGAGAAAATGGCAGAGGAAACCCCACACAAATTAGAGGGACACAGAGGACCTATGTAGAGGGTGTGAACACGCACAAATCAGGACCCCAGCAGCTGAGAGCCTCAGTACCAGCTTTGGAGAGAGGTGAGACCAGACTGCAGGAGCCCAAGCGGCTGGTGATAAAGCCGTAGGAAAAGCCTGGAGAGAATCCGGCTTGGAGTCCCACGGGTGATAGTGTACCTGCCAAACTAGAGGAGAAAAAAAAGGGGGGAGGACACATTTCTCTCCCCCTGATCACTCTGCAATGGTGTCCTGTAACAAGCCGATAGAGAGCAGGCACCATTTTGGACATATGTGCCAGCTTGTGTCCACTCCCAGCAACCAGCCAAGTGGAGACTCATGAGTCTGGCAGGGAGAACTGATGGGAGCCTGGGTGCTTGTGACAGTGGGAGACTTGTGTGCCAGGATTGTGGAAACACTGAGACTGCAGGGTTTTGAAAACACTGAGGCTACATGGGAAGGCTCAGGTTATGGCCGGGACTTGAGTAGTCACTGAGGGAGGCTTTACATGCACAGGGCTCCCTGGTTCCCTGGTGAGGGATATTTCTGTGGAATCTGCTTATACCGAGGAACACACAGATCCTGTGTGTGAGCCTTGTGGAAGTGTGGATGAATATTATACCCACCAGGGTGAGGGCCCAGGCACTGGTCTCCTTTGAGGAGAAGAAATGAGTTGAGTCTATGCCAATAGAAGAAAAACCTCCCCTCTGATTAAAAAAAAAGAGAGAGAGAGAGAGAGAGAGAGATTTACCATGGCAACCTAGGTGTCAACTTAACACTTCCTTCACCCTGGAGCACTGAACAGAGTTCCCAGGCCACACTTACCACATGCATTTGGGTATTCCTTGAAAGCAGGCACTCCACTTATCCATACATAGTCCAAAGATAAAAACCAGCACAGCAAAAAATCAAAGAACCCAAAGAGTATCTCCACAAATGCCAAATAATAAATGCACTAGGCCATTCACATTCAAAGTGACTATCGGTAAGTAATGACTTTGCCCTGCCATTTTTCCATGAATATTTTTCTTTTTTACTTTGAATTTCCTTTGTACTTTTACTGGGATATTTTCTTCCTTTATCTTCGTTCATAGTGATGACCATGTTTCTATGTGCAGCACATCCTTAAGCATCTTTTGCAAGACTGGATGGGTGATGACAAATTCTTTGAATTTCTGTTTGTCATGGAAGTTCTTTGTTTCACCTTCATTCATAAGTGAGAGCTTTGTGGGATATAGTATTCTGAGTTAACAGTTTTTTTTCTCTTAGGACTTGGAATATATCTCATCATTCTCTCCTAATCCTGTAGGGTTTCTGATGAGAAGTCTGCTGTGAGTCTAATTGGAGATTCTCTGAAAGTAATCTGGTATTTCTCTCGTGCACATTTTTTATGTTTTACTGTGGAGAGTTTAATTATAATGTGTCATGCAACACACTTCCACAAGGACCACACATTCCTTGGAGTAAGCAAATTCCACAGCAATGTCCCTCAGCAGGGTACCAGGGAGCCCTGTGCATGTGGAGCCTCCCACAGGGACTACCCAAGTCCCAGCCATACCCTGAGCCTTCCCTATAGCCTCAGTGTTTTCACAGTCCCAGCACAGAAGCCTCCCACAGTCATGAGCACTCAGCCTCCCATCAGTTCTCCCTGCCAGACTCAGGAGTCTCCACTTGGCTGGGTTCAAGACCTAAATCTATGACCCAATACCATCAAATTATTAGAGAATATTGGGGAAACCCTGCAAGATATTGGCATAGGCAAAGACTTCTTTTAAAAGACTCCAGAGGCATGAGCAACCGAAGCCAAATTTCACAAATGGGATTATATCAAATTGAGAAGCTTCTGTACTACAAAATATATACTTGGGAAAGTGAAGAGGCAACCAACAGAATGGGAAAAATTACTTGCAAACTATGCAACTGATAAAGGATTAATAACCAGAATATACAAAGAGATTAAGAAACTCAGCAACAACAAAACAAACTGAACAAATGGGCAAAGGACTTAAACAGACATGTTTCAAAAGAGGAAATCCAAATGGCCAATAGACATATGAAAAAAACATTCAGGATCAGTAGCCCTCAGGGAAATGCAAATCAAAACCACAATGAGGTTTCACCTCACCCTGGTTAGAATGGCTTTCATGCAGAAATCAACAAACAACAAATGCTGGTGAGGATGTGGGTAGAAAAGTACCTAAATCCACTGTTGGTGGGAATGTAAACTGGTGAAGCCACTATGGAAGACATATGGAGATACCTCAGAAATCTGAATATATTACCCAGCCATCCCACTCCTGGAAATTTATTCAAGGGAAATGGAATCAGCATGTGAAAGAGTTATCTGAATCCTCATGTTTATCACAGCTCAATTCCCAATAGCTAAGACATGGAATCAACCCAAATGCTTGTCAACTGAAGATTGGATAAAGAAATTATGGGATATGTACAGTATGAAATGCTACACAGCAGTGTAAAAAAATGAAATCCTGTCATTTACAACAAGATGGATGAATCTGGAAAACATCATACTTAGTAAAATAAGTCAGTTCCAAAGGGACAAATACCACATCTTGTCCCTGACCTGTGTTAACTAATAGAGCACCTAAAATCTATAGATGTGAAATTGACACTTTGAGAAGCAATGCCTTGAACAGCCCTTGTCTTGACTGTTGAGGAACATTTTTTATACTATTTGTTGAACTCTTTACTTAGCATAGAGTTAAATATATGTGTATCAATCAATTGAAAATAGATCTCAGTAAAAAATAAGTGGGAGTAAGAGAGGGAGGAGGAAGAGAGGTGAAGAGTATGGGTGGTGGGAGGGTGGGCATGGTGGGAAGGATCACCATCTGCTGAAGTTGTAATTATGAAATGTATGATGTTTGTAACTGTAAAGCTATATGGTTCTGCATGATTCCTTACTTTGATTGAGTTACTTCTAAAAGTACAGTTTAAAAATTTGCCATGGTACCCCTAATCCCTTTAAGATGGGTGGCAAAAATGCCATCTTAAGTATTAAAGTGATCATGTGGATAGAATTAAGGGTCTGGTAATAATAATTGATATAATTAAAAAGGAGTACATGCTCCAACATGGGAAGTAGTCCACACAGCAGACTCATAGAATGACAGTCACTTTAAATAGCACTCTGACCTCAGAAATTAGCCCTTAAGGCATTCTAGACTGACTGAAAAGCCCACGAGAGCATTTCAGGAATGGAATGCCAAGACACTGTGGCAAAAGATGTCCTACATGAAGGACCTTGGTAGGTGAGACCCCTGTGAAAAAAAGTGGTCATCAAAGAAGGAGTTACTTTTCTCTGAAGGGAGAAAAGAACTTTCACTTTGCTATGGCCTTGTCTAAATAGTGATGGAGTTTGTGGATTCAAAAGGCTTCTATAGCCTAGGCAGCTCATGTCAAGAGCCTCAGGCGATCACTGACATCATACATAAGAGTGTTAATTGTTAAATTAATAAGTGTTGGGGCTGGTGCCGTGGCGCAGTAGATTAATCCTCTGCCTGTGGTGCCGGCATCCCATACGGGCACCGGTGCTAGTCCTGGCTGTTCCTCTTCCAATCCAGCTCTCTGCTATGGCCTGGGAAAGCAGTAGAAGATGGTCCAAATCCTTGGGCCCCTGCACCAGCATGGGAGACCAGGAAGAGGCACCTGGCTCCTGGCTTTGGATCGGCACAGCTCTAGCTGTTGTGGACATTTGGGGAATGAACCAATGGACAGAAGACCTTTCTCTCTGTCCCTCCCTCTCACTGTCTGTAACTCTACCTCTCAAGTAAATAAATAAAATCTTAAAAAAAAAGTGTCACACTAACTTCCCATGCAGGGCCTCTGTCCTCAAAGAGTTGTATTATAATTATGTCTAAGTGCTCACAAAAGATGTATCATTCTTGGTTGCTTCTTTAAAATTAATTAAGTTTCTAAAAAAGAAAAAGTGAAATTAACTTCAAGATACAATGACTTTGAACAGCCCTTGTTTCGACTCTGAGGAACAGTTTGGGTTTGTTTTGTTTTGTTCTGTTTTTTGCCTTTTTTTTTCCTCCATGCAAATTGTTGAATTCTTTACTTAGTATAGAGTTGGTCTTCTATGTTTAAAGTTAATTGAAAATGGATTCTAGTGGAGAATGGGACTGGGAATGGGAGAGGGAGGAGGTGGAGGGGTGAGAGAGTGGGTAGGAGGGCAGGTATGTTGGGAAGAATCACTATATTCCTAAAGTTGTATTTAGGGAATGCATGCAGTCTGTATTCCTTAAATGAAAGGTTTATTTGGGGGAGGGGTAGAATTGTATCTATTAAATGCATGAAATCTGTTACTGTTAATATTAGGAAAAAAATCTTAAAAAAAAAAGCATACAGAGGACAGGAGAAGGAGTAGGAAAGAATGAAGTCAGTGGCAAGGTGATGGCTATTCCTGGATAAGGAAATAAAGCATGTAGGGACTGAACGAAAGTGGGATAGTGGCATGTAGTGGGGGTACTAGGGAAGTAGGAGCCAGGCCAGACCATGACTTGGAGGCCATATTAAAGATATTGGTCTCCAGCCTGATAGTAAACCTTAGAAGTATTTTTTTGCTTTTTTCAAAACAAAATAAATGTATCAGATCATAATTTCAGATGACATGAAAACCTTCAGATTGAAGACCCAAAGACCCAGGGAAATTAGCTATTGTTAGGTGGATTTTTAAATTTTTATTTTTAATTGACAGTAATTGTACATATTCATGGGGTACAATTCCACATTCAAATAGATGTATACAATGTATAATGGTCACATTTGGGTAACTGAGATGTCTGTTGCCTCAGATAGTGATCATTTCTTTGCTTTGGGAATATTCAAAATCTTTTCTACTGGCTCTCAGAACTCATTTAAACAAGAGTGACATCATTAGTCTTACTTCCATAGTAGTATTCTGGTTATGTTGCATCATGGTTCAAGGTTCTTAATTTTTTTCTGTTATTTCTAAGTTCCAGGGGTAAGAATTTCATTACAACTCTTAAATAATAGCACAAATTCAATCAAGTTGTGAACTGACTTTATTACCTAATCTGAAGAAGGCCATTAGACTTGTATATGGAGATAGGAATTCATATTATAGTAACTAAAATTGTAAAAAGATAGTCAATTTTTAAAGAACTTGTTGCAAAGAGCTTTTAATAAGCAATCATTCTAGTGCTTTAATATTTATTCTTGGAAAGTTCAAATGTAGTTTTCATAGGATAATAATATACTCATTTAACCAGCTCTCTTAATGCCCAACATTGTAATTTTTCTCATATGCTTTGTTTAATCTCAAAAATCCAATAAGTAATCTACAAATAGAGATATAAAGACTCATCACACTATATGGACCCACCAGAAAGTCAATAAGCAATTGACTTACTGAGCCTTCTGAGATATTTTGTTTTTTAATGCAGTAATATGAAGGGAAAAAAATTATTGGAAGTTAGATCAGTTTAATTTTGGTTTGTATGGCCTTTATGGAGAACAGATACACCATTATCATTGTTACCTCTTTATAAAATAAGAAATCTATCATCCACTAAAATTATCAATGTAATGTTAAGCTTATGTACAAATATATACAAATGTGTCTGTCCATATGTATTTATGTGTACATGTGTACACATACTCAGTTAAACAAGAAATGTCATATTTCTAAAAACAGATATAAGTGCTACCTGAGTGTCCTACCACACTAGAGTGACATCCAACTCAGCTTCGCTCATTATTGGGTCTCCCTTCCTGAGCAGGTTGATAAGAGTGTCCAGAATTTTATATGTAGCTGCATGCTAAGAAGGATACTATTCTTTAGCCCCCATCTGTCACCATGATATCGCATGGTTTTCAAAGATGATTGCTCTGCTTTTTTCCAGGCCAGGCTTAGTTCCAGGCATCTTCACTGAGCCTGACAATCCTAAAGCTCCACAAAGCAATTGTTTTCTGAGATCCAGAGATATTCCTGGGACATGTTAGGGGGAAGGACACAGATTCAATTATTCACAGTTCCTCCCTGATCTTTGAAAATCTTTGACAGTTTTAAGCTTTTGAAACCAACAGCTGTGGAGTGGTGCCAGAATGTTTTTAGCTAGGTTTTGCTTTTAACCCCACAACAAAGGAGACAAAAAGGCATTTTCTGTCCCTACTTTATAGGTAAGGACACTGTAACTGAAGGTTAAGTAACTTACTCAAGTTTGCACAGGTCCTCCATGGGGGGCTGGGATTACTCTGTGTGCTGACCCCTGCTCAACCCAGTACTATTTGTGTCTCTCTCCCAGAATCACTCTTCATGTTTTAAGAGCTATGAGGCTTTTTGCTAAGATTGTCTTCCTCTGTCAGCTCCAAAGGAATGGGAAGAAAACTCGAGGACTGCACTGTTTTCCTTACCATTGAACCCTTTTTGGTCTAAATTTCTGGTGGATTACACATCCTATGAGGTTCTGATAAAGGTGGTCAGAAGCTGAAATTGAGTTTAGAATGAAATTGATTTTTAAGAATTGATTACATTGCTGATACTTACCCATAGCTATAGGGTAGATATGTTTTCCAATAGGAAACCCAATGAATTACTCTTACTTTCATCTCCATGTGTATATTTTTTCTCCCAGTCTAGGTCAGGTTTTAGCTTTTGCAGCTTTGTTTAAGACATTTTAAGTTAGATATAAAATGAGACAGTTAGGGCCCGGTGTTACTGTGTAGGATGTAATGCCACTGCTGTGGCGCTGGCATCCCTTATGGGAGACTATTTGTATCCCAGCTGCTTCATTTTGGATCCAGCTTCCTGATAATGGCCTGGGAAATGATTACCCAGGTGTTTGGGCCCATGCTACCCTTATGTGAAACCTGGATGAAGCTGCTCCCTCTTGGCTTCAACCTGGCCCAGTGCTGGCCATTGTGGCCATTTGGGGAGTGAACCAGTGGATGGAAGATCCCTCTCTCTCTCTCACTCTTTCTGTAACTCTGAATTTCAAAGTAAATAAGTAAATCTTTAACAACAAAAAAAAAAAGACAGAGAGGTAATACATTCATTTTCCTGATAAAAATCTGCTTAATTTCGTGGACTATTTCAGCACTAATTATTTTGCTGTGGTCCAGCAAAAATCCTGACACCTACCAGGAGGGGCATTTGTGCCTCTTTCTGGTTGAGGGCGTCAATAGGGGAACATTTGCTTTCCTGAAAGTGTTATGGAAATAATAGGCCAAATGGGATTCCAAACCTTAGAATGTTATTAAAGAGTGCTTCTTTTTTTTTAATTTTATTTATTTTATTTTATTTTATTTATTTATTTGAAAGATGGAGTGACAGAGAGAAAGAGATCTTCCATCCAGTGGTTTACTCTCCAAATGGCCACCACTGCAGGAGCTGGGACAGGCTGAAGCCAGCAGCCCATACTCATCTGGGTCTCCCGCATGGGTGGCAGAGACCCAAGTAGATGAGCCATCTTCCACATATTTTCCAGGCATATTATCAGACAGCTGGAGCTGTAGCACAGCAGCCAGAACTTAAACTGATTCTCTACTATGGGATACCTGTGTCACAGGTAGAAGCTCAACCCTTGTGCCCCAATGCTGGCTCCCAAAGAGCAACTTGTAAAGGTCCTATAAGTTATTTCATGTAGACCAAGTCACAGGACTTGACGGAAGAATGAGCTGTGATTAGGAAGCAGCTCTGGGAGTTGGGGTAGCTTGCAGGATCAGCCCTGCATTCCTGCATTCCTATGGGACAGCTCCTTGACCTTGATCCAATGGCCTCTTTTTTTTTTTTTTTTTTTTTTTTTTTTTTTTTTTTTTTTGACAGGCAGAGTGGACAGTGAAAGAGAGAGACAGAGAGAAAGGTCTTCCTTTTGCTGTTGGTTCACCCTCCAATGGCCGCCGCGGCCGGCACGCTGCGGCCAGCACATCATGCTGATCGAAGCCAGGAGCCAGGTTCTTCTCCTGGTTTCCCATGGGGTGCAGGGCCCAAGCACTTGGGCCATCCTCCACTGCACTCCCGGGCCATAGCAGAGAGCTGGCCTGGAAGAGGGGCAACTGAGACAGAATCCGGCGCCCCGACCGGGACTAGAACCCGGTGTGCTGGCACCACAGGTGGAGGATTAGCCTATTGAGCCACGGCGCCGGCCCAATGGCCTCTTTTAACAAAGCAGCAATAGTACCAAAAATTCTGTGATGTTTGTCTAGCATAATTTTGAAAATGATTCCTTTCTATGTTATTTTTCTATGTTATTGAATCACAGCCTCTTTTTTTTTTTTTTTTTTTTTTTTTCCTGACAGGCAGAGTGGACAGTAAGAGAGAGAGACAGAGAGAAAGGTCTTCCTTTCCCATTGGTTCAGCCCCCAATGGCTGTTGCAGCCAGCATGCTGCAGCCAGTGCACCATGCTGATCCGAAGGCAGGAGCCAGGTGCTTATCCTGGTGTTCCATGCAGGTGCAGGGCCCAAGCACTTGGGTCATCCTCCACTGCACTCCTGGGCCACAGCAGAGAGCTGGCCTGGAAGAGGGGCAACCGGGACAGAATCCAGTGCCCTGACCAGGGCTAGAACCCGGTGTGCCGGTGGTGCAGGTGGAGGATTAGTCTATTGAGCTAATTGGGTGCTGGCTGAATCACAGCCTTTTGATGTCCTTGATATTTAAATACATTCATACTGCCCCTTACACAGATTTTGTGTTTCAGAAATTTGAGGTATTTCTGCTGCCTTTGATAAAACTTTTCACAAGTCTTGTAAGCAGAAAGCCCTTCCAGTTTGGCTATCCATGGGAGGAATTTGCTTGAAAATTATTTTCTCCCTTGTTTCTTTCCCTAATAATTTGTAATACAAGTTCTAACATGAAATTAAAATTCTTTTATAATTTCATTATCTAGGAAGTGATTTTGCAGTCTGCTGAGGATCCAATGTTGAAATACAGCACAGTGTACAAAATAATTCTTGTTTTAATACATCGCTATGGCTCTCAGAGGAGCCTCCATTCAGCTCAGTTCATCATTAGCCTCTATATTACTCAGGTTTCCAAGTCTTTAATTCAAAATGAAAATTAAACAATATTCATTTTGCTGGTGTAGTTCATAGAGAAATTGGTTTTAAAAACCTATATTTTTCAATTAGAAAGGCTCTTACTGTAACCATGTCTAGTTTTCCTAATTGTTTAGAACACAAACAGTAGAAACCAGAAAAGCCTTCAGAGAATGGACACAGAGCCCCAGAGCCTCCACTGTAATACATACCATTACTACTGATGGGCACTAGTTAAAACCTTATGAAACCACTGAGTATATCACAGGAACTGAAAATCAAACAAAAATCACCTCCAGTGATTTTTCCAGGAGACCAAAAGCATTTTTTGGCTGTGCATAAATTAAAAAAACAAGCATTTTTAACTTGGAGTAATTTTGCTATTTTGGCTTTTTAAAAGAGATTAGGCCATTTTTGTATTCCATTCTCTAAAAGCCACATGGCATGGTGGAAAGGTAGGAGCTTTGCAGCTTACAACAACTTGGACTGAATTCATTTCTGTGCCTTAGTGGAACAGTTTGGGCACAGTAGGCCTCAGTTTACTCATTTGTAAGTAGGAGATGATCACATCACTTCAAAGGTTGTTGTATGAGATGAACCTAATGAGAATAAGATAAAACATAAATGAAAGTGCCTAGTATGCCACCTGGTATAGAGTAGGCTCCCATTATGATTTTCTTTCTTTTCCTTTTACCTATCAATTATTTAAAAATGGAGCTGGGTAGAAAAGCATGAAAGAACCTCATGAATTTTGCCTCTAAAAGTCAGGCTCAGATTCATGGATCAGGCTTTATAAAATCTCACCAAGCCCTCAGGATTGATATTTCTATAGCATTAACAAAAGAGAAAAATTGAGTTTTTTCACTTCCTCCAGCCTATTATTTTTTGATTCTTTTTTTGTTCACTCACAGTGTATTTAAGTGGAAATCACTTCAAGCCCTTGAACCACCCTCCGAAAGCTTTGCTAAATCCCACAGTTTTGGTTCCACTCCAGATACAGTACTGTGTCCCCTCCCTTTGAAGTCTTTGAAGTGTCCACATTGTAGGCTGAGCCTGTAGTGAAGCCCAAACTGGTGGTTTTGACTGCACAAACCCATTTAAAGTTGGGACAAGTGGAATTGAAGCGTGATATGAGAAGGGGTGGTGTTCGCTTCCCTTTCTTGACCCCCACCTCTCTCCACTCTTAGTCTCTTCAAACACTCCTGCTACAGTCACAGACATATCAAAGGCCGCTCTACTATGGCTGCAGTGACACTGAGCCTGGAAGTGACTGCTTTCCCCGACCAGAGCTGTTCACTGCCTTAGGGACTGAACTGAAGTGGGAAGTACATCATCAGGTGTTCTGTTGTAGCCAATGACCTCATGTGTCTTTACCTGGGAGAGATTCGAATTGAGGTAAAGGATAGTATAACTTAGAATGGGGTATTTATATTAAGTAATTAATTATAAATTGTAAATAATACTGCATACTGTTTTACAGCTCCATAAAATATTTTTGTGTATTTGAACATCATATGTTGATATTTGGCAGCTTAAAATAAGTATAAGTGGTATTGTGCTATGCAATCTTTAAAAAAAATCAGAAGTAGTAAAGACTTAACAGCTGGACTGGATTGGAATATTCCTTTGCTGCAAGGTGGTTGTATGTCATCGATAATTTTCTTGATCTTTCTCTGCCTCAGTTGCCTCATTTGCTAAATCAGGTTGTGACAGTACCAATTGCTTAGGTTTGGTACTATGTGACTTGTAGTGAATATTAAATATTAATACAAATAATATTAAATAAGTCAAATACTACATGTAATTCCGTTAGAACAATGTTAGGCATGTTGTAAGCACAATGTGTTGCTTTATTTTGGAATTTACACCTTTTGATAGATTATAACTGCTGTACTCTATATTCCGTATGCCACATATATGCCCTCATATATTTGTTTATTTTGTTGATGGATTTTTACTTCTTCCAATGAGGATAAACAATGAGAAAATGAATGTTTTTAACATGTTGCTTTGAAGGCAACATGCAAAAATCTCTGAAGATGAACACTCAAAAGAGGATTTCCTGGCTTATAGAGTATGAACACCAACAGATCTGCTTGTTATTGCCAAATTGCTCTCTGTAACAGTTGGGCCAATTCACGCTCCTAATGTCAGCACATGAGAATTTCCATTGCTCCACATCATAGCCAACTCTAACATTTTTACCAATCTGGTGGGTGTGAAGTGCAAGTGAATGGCATCTCATTGTTTACATTTTATTATCAATTAGGCTGAGAGCCTTTTTCATGCATTTATTGGCCATTTGTGATTCTTCTTCAGTGCCTGTCATTTGCCCATTTATCTGTTGAGTTTTCTTTTTCCTAATGACTTGAAGGAATTCTTTAGATATTTCTGGATAATTGATATCTGCTATTTATGTTGTTCGCAAGTATTTGCTCCAAGTCTGTGCCTTGTCTTTTGACTTTGTACTGTATTTTTGTGAAAAAGTTTAAAATGTTGTAATTAGTTCAATGTATCCATTGTTTCTTTAGTGGGCTTAGTAGATTGGGTATTTTTTTACCTTGTCTAAGAAATTCTGCCCTAATGGAAATTGGCAAAGGCATATGCCTCCATTTTCTTTGAAGATTGACCAAATATTTATTTTTATATATAATTCTTTGGTTCAGCCAGGATTTATTATTGTGTATGGTGTAAAGTGTGTTTCTATTTTTTCAATTTAGAGAACCAGTTGTCTCTCAAATTTTTGAGTAGTCTGTTTTCTTTCACTTCAGATGTACAATACCAATTCTATCACATAAAAAGTAGCTACATACAAAGGGTTTTGTATCAGTTGCATACAGTTTTACAGTCTTAATATTTGTTAACAATTTTTTCCCACTTTGTTCCTTTTTAAAATGGTCCAGATATTTTCGATATTTTCTCCTTTATGTATTAATTACATGAAAAATTCTTTTGGTATCTTAAGCCAAACATATTGTATAGATTACTTTGGAGAGAACTGATATGATTATAATACTGTATCTTCTAATCCATTCTCAAAACATAAGGCATTTTTAATTTCCTTCACTCACATTTTATGTCCTTCACTCATATTTTCCTTGTATTTCATGATATTTTCCCACAAAGATGTTAAATTGAATTCCATAGGTTTATTATGAAGGAATTGAAGATTTTTGTTGCTTTTTAAAATGAAAGATTGATTTTTATCACTCTTACAGTTTTAAATGAGTTTATTTTGATATATAGGAATGCTCTATTATTTGGAAACCATAATAGTTTATTTGTAAGCATCCTTCATTTTTCTGGGTAGGCAAGCATTTTTTATGTTTTTCTTTTCATCCTTTATTACATTTTATATATTTTCTTGTCTATTGCATTCTGTAGGATAGAAAGTGTAATTTTGAAAAGAAATTATGTAAAAGGACTTCTTGTCTTTTGTCTGATCTCAGTATTAATATGATCACAGACTGCTGATTTCTGTAGGTTTTTGATTAGGTTAATGAGATTTACTTCCACTATAATAGCAATATATTTTTAAATTTTTGTTGTAAATAATGAATCTTGAATTTTGTCATTTTAATCTACTTAAACAATAATTTAATTTTCTATTTAAATTTATAAACATAACATTTCATATTTTATATTAATGATTTTTACATTCTTGGGATAAATAAAACATGGTTATGGTTGAAAGGATGGTAGTTGGGGGCCAATCACCTAAGGGTGGTGGGGATATAAATGTCAGAGAAGGGCCAACCAGGAACAGGAACCAGCATGTGTAAAGGTTTGAGTTGGCAAGATGTTTGTTCTGTTTGGAAGACAACTGAGAAGCATGGTTTGGTGAGAGTATTGCTCCATCTGGGACATCTTTGGCAATACATTATCCAAGTTAGGAACTCAGTTCTTCTCAAGGCAGTATGCTCTTTGTACATCTACCTGTATCTTCACCTTCATGATAACATTTCATAGCATATTTGTGACCCCCTTTCAGCTCTTTAGAAGTGGAGCTAAACTGTCCTGTCTCTGATTCATAAAGATATGTTCCTGTGGGCTGAACTTCTCCTCAGGTTGAGGTCAATAGTTCACTCCCTGGGATCCTTTCATGACATCAACCCTGAAGTATATATAGTGAGGAGGCAAACAGGAAGTATACTTGAGCTGTACCAAAATACTGAGTGGGTCTGGACTGGTCAATACCATCTTTTAGAAGTGATTATGAGGAAGATTGAAAGAAGATGCAAAGTACAGTGAATTGATTTCTGACTTTTGTGAGATCAAGGGGAGAAGATACCATTCTTTCAAGTGCTTTGAATTAACAGGAGTATTATATTTTTCTTGATTTAGTTCAAGAGTGAGATGTCTTGGCAGTCTAAGGACAGTAAATGCACTCTTCATATACTGAGGTTCTAAAATTGCTTGTTCAGTGCTGGAACTGGAGGACAAAGAAATGGAAATACTGAGTGGGAGACATGTAATACATTTGAAAAAGGCTACGGGGGAAAACACTAGAGCTCTGTCTCACCTATGTGTGGGGCCAAAGGCAGAACAATCTCTATATGCCTTTTGGGACAGATAAACCCATCCATCAAGCTGCATCTGGTGCACAGACTGAGGCCTTGACATCCACGTGCTGAAGGATTTATTGGCCTTATTCAGGGACTCGTAAACCTCCTTCTTGGCTTTTCTCTGGCTCCTTGTCCTTGCTATACTTTGACTCATTAAGCCTATTGGTTATGCTGGTCAGTTTTTCAATCCTCTCTTTTGTGAAGAAACAGTGCTACCCTTCTTATGCCTTTGAGTATCTCAGAGGCTTAGAACTCCTTAGCAAAGAAATCTCCACACTTGCTAGCAGATGACAAAATGACAAAAAAAAAAAAAAAAAAAAGAGGGGGGTATTGTATTTTCTCTCCTTATCTTCACATTCTCTCTCCATTTTTACATCTTGAAGAAGCACCTAGGTTGGCCTGCTAGCTAGATGATAATTTTTTCTTTTCTCTTGGAATAGGGTGCTGGTTGTGTGCTTATGGTCATGATCATGTGACAAACACTCCTTCATGAAGGCTCAGTGGTCTCAGGTAGTCAACAGCTCAGAATGTATCTGCTTTTGTGTTTTGACATCATAGGTTTTGCTGTGTTCTGAGACTGACATATACTTACATAGGCAGGTGAGTTAAATTATTCTTGTTTCCAAAGAACTATTTGCCTCAGGAAGCATTTATCTGGGGGCTTCTTTAAACATTAAGGTCTCCAAATGTGTTTCTTTTTTAATTAGTAAATTAATTAAATTGCAGGAGGGGAGAGAGAGAGAAAGAGTGAGAGCTCATCTGCTCATCCACTCCCCACATGCCTGCAACAGCTGGTGGGCCAAAGCTGGGAGCAGAGGATCCAGGTTTACTGTGTGGGTGACGGAAACTCTACCACTTGTGCCATAACTTCTGCCTCCCAAGCTCTACATTAGCAGGAAGCCAGAGTGAGTAGCCAGAGCTGAGAATTGAACCTAGGTCCTCCTATGTAAGATGCGGGCATCCTAACCCAAACACACATCTCAAAAATGCATTTCTAATTAATTCTGTTTGTGAACATCCTAATTATATACTTAGTAGATGTATAGATTAGTTCATGTGCCTATTGCAAGTTGCAAGGGGCAACTAGACTTATAATTTTCAAACTGTTAAAATTTACACAGCATTTTAAAATGATAAACTGTCATATGCTACATTGAAAGTCCCTTGGCAGATGTATGGGAGATGTGCTATTAGAGGTAGAAAGACGTAATATTTTAAAACAATAATAAAAATAGGTACATACTTGAACTCTTACTATTCCAAGTATTTTCCGTGTGATGTCTCTTGTAATTCTTACAGCAACCCTTTAAGTTCTGTTCTATTTTTACTCTGTAGGGAAGCAGGATGGAGTAGTGACTAAAAGCATCTACCTTGGATCCAGATTGGGCTTAAATCTGGGCTTTATTACTTGCCAAATATGTGAGTTTGGGCAGCATTTAACCTCTCTGTGTCTCATATTCCTTATCTGTGAAATGAGTACCAATCTTTTATGATGATTAAAATATCTAAAGCTCTCAGAAAAGTTCCTGACACATAATAAATACACAATAAAAGTTAACTTGATGATCTTTTACAGATAGGTAAGCATTTTTACAGATGCATGAACAGAGGTATTGAGCACAGGGTGGTTAGGTAACTTACACAATAAATGTCAGAGTTAGAATGTAAACGCTAAAAGACTGACCCAAAACAGATGTCTTTTCACTGTTACTCACACATGGAACCATGAAAGAAATACATCGATTCTACAAATGTACTGGTGATGCCACTTGTTATTATTCTCTGAATGTGAGTTTACTAAAAATTGTGAAAATAAATTCTGGTTAAAATTTAGCTCTAGTCAGAGTTAGCTTTAGTTTTTAAGTGCTGAATAATTTCAGGTAACCTATATCTGTTCCTTTTCCAAGGAGAAACATCACTGTTCTGAAAAGATCCATGACAGTGCTCCCAAAGAGCAAATGTATAATTTGGAGTCTGTGTTCTCCACTGGCATTCTGAAGCCTCTGAATTCCCTTCCTTCTCTGCCTGGGCTCTCTTTTAATAGTATCTTTTGTCACAGGGCAGTGCCATTGATTTATTTCCAGTCCCAATATTTAATAAACTGTATCATACTACATAAAATGAATAAGTTAAATAGTGCTTATTAATGAAGTTTATGATTATAAATCACCAAATAGTAAATCTACTGGACTATAGAATTAGGATTTAAAATGATATTTATAGACTAATGAAAAAAGAAAGAAATTTAATAGGAAGTAAGAACCTTAAGTTAGTTCAGGAAGTGTTTGGCTAGATTTTGCTCAATAGTATTATAAAAATACCTCATATTTTAGGTAAGTACAAATTCAAAGCAAATCAACAGGGACACTCTTGTTCTAAGAATTGTATACTTTTGGTTTATATTAACAGATGTGTAGTTCCCAGGTCAAGGAAAGTTATATACCAGTTGTGACTAGCCATGCTCAATGCACCTTGCATTGCAGTTTGGAAGGAATTTTGATAAACTGGGGATTTCAAGCACTGGTAGCTAAGCTATCATAAAAGCTGTGATCGAAGAGGCTGAAGGATGATTATTTTAGAGAACAAATATAATGTGTGCTTCTGTGGTATGTGCCCACAGTGCCCCAGTTCATGGGATTAGAAAGAGGACTCAGTCTGGAGCAGCAAGCAATGAACTTTTCTCGTAGGAGAGATGGTCTGCTTTCTGCTGTTGTATACTATTTGTTTTGTGTGGTAACTCAAAAGAATCAAGTAAAACTAGGAGAAAAAATGAAAGGATTGCAGGAGAACCTTGACTTCAAATGGAGCAGAAGAAATGTCAAGACAGATTGTCAAGACATTTTTGTTGAAGCCATATTCAAGGATGATCTGAATTTCTTAACAAAATAGTTTAAATCAATTATAAGTGTCTTTTTAGATCATATAACTTTTCAAATAGCCTTATAATTAAGTAAAGTAACTCAGTTCCTTCAGCTGTAAGGAGTCACTTTGGAAACTTCAGAGAATATGATTCTAGACTACCTATAATATAGTTGAGCCAGATATAACTCTCAAAGGAATTCAGAGCGAGTATATATGTGCATGTATTTGTGTGTATGCATAAGACTGGGCTGGTTAATGCTTTTTTTTAAATAAATAACAACACATACTATCACTTTAATGGCTGCATTAATTTTTATTGTATAGATGCATTCTAATTTTTAAGTATAAATGTCTAGATCAATAAATGTTGGTTCTTATCAAATTATTCCTATTATAAATACAATTTTTCTCAGCATGCCTTTGCACATGTATTTAGGATGGGACCTCAAGAGAAGCATTGTTGGCTTAGTGGAATACCTCATTTAAATTGTGTTTCCAGGTTACCATGCTCTAAATTTACTTCATTCTATATTTCTGCTAGCATTCTTTAAGAATACTTCTTCTGCTGAAGATACATTAGTCTTTTAAAATTTTGCCAGTTGGATAAATGTTACATGCTATTTCTTCATTGTTTTAAATATAGTTCGTGACTGCTTGTGAAAACCAATATATTTCACTGTACTCACTGATTCTTATTCTGGTTTTGTGAATTGTCTGTTTTTCCAAAAGAATGTTAACTACTGTGGCAGAGAACATTGGTGTTTTACACACAAGTTCTCAGATTTCTTTCCCATTTTCCTGGACACTGGCTTTGAGTAAGTTTTCATTCCTAGCAACCTGCCTAGCATGTATATCTCTTTGTAGATGGATCACACTGAAGCAGTATGAGGAGATTTGAGTATTTCTGAGGGGGTATACAGTTGGTGTCCTTAAGCAATGACTGACTGGCAAGTGCAGGGATGTAAATACTGAAGCTCCCCATGGCCTGGAAACTATCACTGTGGCCTGGAAAACTCTGGGTAAGCCACTAACACAACCAAAGGCTTACCTTACTCGTTTTACTTCTCTTGAGGACCACACTCTTGTGCTCTCTTTATTTTAAAGATTAAAATAATTTATTAGAGGGTTTGGCGCAATGGTATAGCAGGTAAAAGCCACCACCTGCAGTGCTGGAATCCCATTTGGGCACTGGTTCTAGTCCTGGCTGCTCCACTTTCCATCCAGCTCTCTGCTATGACCTGGGAAAGTTGTAGAAGATGGCCCAAGTTCTTGGGCCCCTGCACCCGTGTGGAAGACCTGGAAGATGCTCCTGGTTCCTGGCTTCGGATCAGCATGGCTCCGGCAGTTCTGGCTATCTGAGGAGTGAACCAGCAAATGGAAGACCTCTCTCCTTCTCTCTGCCTCTCTGTAATTCTGTCTTTCAAATAAAATACATAAATTATAAAAAAATAATAATTTATTTGAAAGGCAGAACATCAGAGAGAAAACAAGATGGGGGAGAAGTGGAGAAGGGGGTTGAGGTGGGGGCAGAGAGAATGACAGAGAGAAAAGTCTTCCATCTGCTGGTTCACACCCCAAATGGCCACAACAGCAATGGCTGGGCCAGGCTGAAGCCAGGAGTCAGGAACTCCATTTGGGTCTCCCACATGGAAGAAAGAACCCAATCACTTGGACCATCATCTGCTGCCTTTCCAGATACCTTACCAGGAAATTAGATCAGTAATGGAGCAGTGGGGCCAGAGCTGTGGCCTCGTAGGCTAAGCCTCTGCCTGTGGCTCTGGCATCCCATATGTGTGCCAGTTCATGTCCCAGCTGCACCTCTTCTGATCTCTGCTTATGGCCTGAGAAAGCAGTAGAGGATGGCCTGAGTGTTTGGGCCCCTGCACCCGCATTGGGGACTTGGAGGAAGCTCCTGGCTCCTGGCTCCTGGCTTTGGATTGGCACAGCTCTGGCCATTGAGGACATTTAGGGATTGAACCAGTGAATGGAAAACCTTCCTCTCTGTCTCTCTTTATATATATATAACTCTATCTTTCAAATAAATAAATACAATCTTTAAAAAAGAAAAAGAAAGTGGAGCAGCTATGGACTCAAACTGGTTGTGTTACCTTTAGACTAGTATGTGTAATCACTGTATGATAAATATTGTCCTGTTTTCTAGCTGTTTAATGTGGCAGAGTAAATGGGGTTCTCATACTTTGTTTCTGTGAGAATCAGAAATATTAGTTTGATGCATTTTGACATTACTGTCTTCCTTAGTCCTTTGCCATCATTTTGACTACTAACAGGACTGATGAATGAAAGGTCGTTAGTGAGGGATCAGCCCATGTTAGCAGAAAAGATAAGTGAAAGTAGAAAGAAAAGGTGGCTTTGAACAGGACCAGGAGAGGGAATTATTCTCAGAATTACCTCTGTGTTTCTTTACATTCTACATCCCATTAGCCTAACAGCTGTGCTTATTAAAGCTCTCCAGGTAATCGTCATCAACCTTGTGAGAAGTAGGGACTGCCATATCCCTCGAGACGTCTTTAAGAGATATTTGAATCTCAGAAATAGCCACTTGTGCCATTCCCTCAGCATTCAGATAACGAGAATTTTTTGTTCTACTCCAAACACTTCATTTTCTGCCTCTCTTCCCAGGTAACAGAAGTTACACATTGAAGAACTGGCTAATGATTCAGTTCCACATCACTGAACTACCTCAGAGGAAACTTAAAATGCAGCAAAATCATGATTACTTATCCAAAGAGTGTATGGGGTTTTGCAAATACATTTTTAGTGCCTGGGTGAGTCTGTTGATACAATCATTACTTTAATCTCCTTCTTCGTCTCAGTAAGAAACCCACTGTCATGTTACATGCCACATAGACACCACCTCATGTAGACATTTAAAGAATGTTAGTGCTTTCAGGATTGACTCACTGGAGAAAAAGAATAAGCGGAGGATAGTGTGTTTCATCTAAATTCCAAATCATATGTGGACAGAAACGCATAAAACAGAAATGCATACTTTAATAAATAAGAGGAAGAGAGCATGTTTGTTTGCAAGAACTAGATCATGATCTAGTACAGTGGAGACCTTCAGTGCCCCCTGTGCATGCCTTCACTAGTATGACTCTCTCCCTTCCCAAAGGTAATGGCTGTCTGAACTGCATGATAATCACTTGTCTTTGCTTCATATTTTTATCACATGTGTACGAGTGCCTGTACATATCAGTCTATTTTCATATACTTTTGAAATTTATTAAATTATAAAATGCTAGTTCTTCTGTATCTTCCCTTTTCCTAGATATTATATTTTTGAGATCCATCCATATTGTGTATTGCCATATTTATCATTTAGAATAACTCCTAATACTGCATTCCTATCTGCTATTTGAGTATCCTAAAGCAGTGCTACACTGAAAATTTTTGAACATATGTCCAACATTTTTTCTCTGGGGTAGATACCTAGGAATCTGTGGGTATATCATTTTACAGCATGGTAATTGTTTTAACTTATATTTCCCAGGCTACCAGTGAGGTCAAGCTCCTTTTTTTACATGATTATTGGCCACTTGGTACTCTTCTTTTTTAATGTACCCTTTTAAATCTTTTGTTCACTTTTAAACTATGTGTGCATATGTGTATATTTGAAATATGAACAGTATGGTAAATTATCTCTTTCACTGTATGGATTGCCTTTTTGTTGTTTTTGTTGAACAAAAATTTTTAGTTTACTGGAAGTTACACTTACCAATCTGGTCCATTAGGATTAGGACTTTCTAAGACGGAGGTAATTTTCCAAATCTAGAAGTCAGTGATGTTCTCCTATATTATCATAAAATGCCTAATATCCTTGCCTTTAATTTTTAGATATTTATTCCGCCTAACATTGATTTGTGATATGATTTGAAATCATGGTCTAATTTAATTTTTCCTCATACAGACATCAAATTGTCCTGATGCCATTTGTTTAAAAGTCTCACTTAGCCTCATTGATTAGCACTGATAGTCCTGTCATAAAGCTAGTATGCCTACATGTGCAGCGTCTTCCTGAGCTTTCTGTTTGGGTTCACTTGCCTGTTTTTCCTCTGTCTTTGCATAATTGTTACACTATCTTAGTTACTGAAGTTTTATAATGAATCTTGACATTCAGCTTGGATGTTTTACAAATTTGTTTTTCTTATTCAGTACCGTCTCGATTTTTGTTCTTTGATAACATGTATGGTTTAATAGCCATTTCTCCTTTTTTGTTTTTTCAAAAAAAAAGTTGCTAGAATTTTAATTGGGTTACATTGGCTGTAAGGATAAGTTTAGAAAGAATTGATGTTTTCATCATATTGAGTTTTCAAATCCTGAGAGATAATTGATTTCCTGATACATTTAGGTTTCCTTTAATATTTCTCCAAGTTGTGTTGTGTTTTCCCCTCAGTGATTTTTGTAGCTGTATCACATTGATACCTAATCACTTAATATTTTGATATAAATCTTGAATTTTTGTTTTATCAAATGCCTTTTGTTGATTTTATTATGATCATTATTCATTTTTTTCTTTTACTCTGTTAATATGGTGAATTGCTTTAACTGATTATTCACTATTACATCATGAGGTATTATCTGTTATATAGTGGTGATAGATTTAATCTGCTAACTTTGGGATTAAGATTTTTGGATCCAAGTTCATGAATGAGTTGACCTATAATTTTCTTTTTAAGACTGTTTATGCTTGTTTTGTGATCAAGGAATATAGTCTTCATTAAATGAATTAGCGGAGTGTTTTATTTTTCTCCCTATTTCTTACTGAGATTGGGTAGGATTGGAATTGCTGCTTTTTGAATATTTGGTAGAAATGACCAGAGAAATTATCTTGGCTTAGAGTTACTTGGTGAAAAGATTTTTGAGTACAGATTCAATTATTTTAACTCTTGATGTTTAAAAGTTCATCTCAGTGTATTAGTTCAGGCTGCCATTACAAAATACCACAGACTAGTTGGCTTAAACAACAGAATTTTATTTCTCATACTTCTAAATGTTGGAATGTCCAAGATCAAGTGCTGACAAAATAGGCTTCACTCTTCTCTTGGCTCCTAGGTGGCTACCACATCCCTGTGTGTTCCCATAATGTCTTCTTTGCACCCTGAGAGAGGTACACATACTCTAGAATGTATCTTTTTGTTGAATAATTTTTCAATCATATGAAGTAGCTCTATCTCTAACAAAACATTTTGTCTTAATGAATATTTTTCTTGTACTAATATAGGTACCTGAGCTTTATTTTCTGATACTTGTATTCTGTAACTGTCTTTATTTTCAAACATTTTAGGCTTTTGTGATTTTTCAGTTTTTTAAAAATGTTTGTTGTAAAGAGCTTATATAATTAGATTGTGATTTTTTCCCACATTCTGATATCATGTTTTTACCTGAAGAATTTAGTCCATTTTTATTTCATATAATTATACTTATATATTGAAACTGAAATCCAAGTTTTTGTTTTCCATTTGTCCCATTGTTGAATATTTCATTTTTTTCTTGCATTCCTTTGAGCTGATTTTTGGTTCTTCCATTTCATCATGTGACTGAAATTTATGCAGTTTCTGTTATTTTAAGTAATTATCTTAGAAATTACAATAAGCATTCTTCACTTCCCAATATCTAAATTTGACAAAACAAAGCAACTTAGATTACTTTAATTTCATTTGCCTCTTCTTGGCAGATGTTACTGTTGTGTATTTTAATGCTATCTCTTTTACATTTAGCAAAATATATTTTTGAAGATCATGTTTTCGGTCTCTTTTTTTTCTAAATATTTCTTTTTTGTCTTTTCACTCATTCTTGCTTCTTAGAGCCTGCGTTTTTGATTGTTTTTCTTATACTTGAAGTACACATATTGAAATTTCCCATGTTTAACATTTGCTAGTCTTTTTTTCTCAGTTTCTTTTTTATTGTCTGGAAATGTTTTTATTTTGCTTTCATTTGTGAAATACAATTTTAATAGGTGTGGAATTCTGAGTAGAAGACAGATATCAGTCAGCTTTCTTGTTTTTTCCATTGTCAGCAGTGAAGTAGTCATAAACTAGAAGATGATCGTTATTCGTTAGGCGAATATTCACCTATTCAATGACTATTTTATATATAATGAATGAATGATTTTAAAATAATATTTTATATATAGTGAATGAATGAATACTTAAAACATTTTATCTTGCTTGACATTTCTTGGTTTTCCTGCATATATAGTATCATTCTTTTTATTAGTTACGTATATTCTGAGTCATTATTGTTTTTAATACTGCATCTGATACATTATCTCCTGGCTTTCAGGGACTCATGAAAGATGATGTCATGGAAGGAAGAGTATCCTAATTAGAAGAGAAGTAGCATATTTGTTGTTGACTAGTAAATATTATTTACTGAGCTTTTATCGTGTCATATAGTCCACAGAACCATTTTATATGCAGATAATAGATAATTCTGTGTAACAAATAACTCCTAGATTCAGCAGTTTAGAATAGGAAGTGTGTATTATCTCACACAATTTTGGAGAATTAGGGGTTCAGTAGAGACTTAGCTGGGTGGTTTCTGGCTTGGGGTTTCCCATAAAGTTGCAACCAAACTGGGAGGCAGTGATGTCATCTGAAGTCTCCAAAAAGGCTGAGGAACTTTCCAAGCTCATTTTTGTTGTTGTTGGCAGCAGCCTCAGTTTGTGTTTGACTATTGTGATGTAATACTTAGCTCATGTACAGTCTGCATTTATTGCCTATTCAAAACTTCCCATAAGAAGAGGATACTTCACCCAGCATTAGTTGCCCTGGAAATATGACCAAAGTTAGTAAAAGTTATACAATCAGGAAAGGTTACTTATCATTGCCTTTAGTTTAGTTTGTGATTGTTTTAATATTCATCTTTATAAATTTAGTTTGTGGTTGTTTTAATATTCTTCTTTTTTTAAAAAAGATTTATTTATTTATTTGAAAGAATTACAACACAGAGAGAAGAGAGTCAGACAGTCAGAGAGAGAGAGAGAGAGAGTGAGAGAGGGAGAAAAGAAGGTCTTCTATCCGCTGGTTCGCTCCCCAATTGGCTGCAAAGGCTGGAGCTGTGCCAATCTGAAGCCGGGAGCTTCTTCCGAGTCTCCGATGGGCCCAGGGATGTGGGCCATCTTTTTACTGTTTTCCCAGGCCATAGCAGAGAGCTAGATCAGAAGTGGAGCAGCCAGAGCTTGAACTGGTGCCTATATGGGATGCCAGAACTGCAGGCGGTGGCTTTACCCACCTTGCCACCGTGCCGCCCCCTGATATTTTTCTTTATAAACTTAACCACAAATGTACACAGGAAATGCTGTGGATCAGCAACAGCTTTCTTAGGAACTATCACATAGTAAATAATAAATGCCTTTACCCACTTCCCTCAGTCCTTATTCCCAGGAGGCAGTGATGGAAACCACATCAAATTAACCGTGAGAGCAGCCAGACATTGTATAGGTGAGAAATGGGGGAAAAAAAGATATTTCTTTGTTTATAAAAGACAAAGAGGAAGCTGTTCCTTCCCTCCTAAAAGTGCCTTCTTGGAGGTTTCAGGAGTTTGAGGTCTAATTCCAACCCTTTGTTATGTAAATAAAATGTCTCTAGAAGCCAGATAACTCCATTTGTCTCCAACTGGAGATGTCCCTAAAGTCTAGTCCATATCTCTTTTGACTTGTAAATATTTAGAAAGTAATGCTCCCATTCTCAGTGCTAACTTAGTGCCTATCTTGGGATGTAACTGGCTTCTCCAGAGATAAGAAAAATTTCATTATCCTTTGAAACAGAGCAATTAGGGAAACAAGGCTATAGATCCAATTCTGATGTATGTGAGAATGTTTCCAAGAGAAGTGAAGGCAAACATTTTCTATCTTCAGAGCTTATCTGTTTCCTCACCTCCAGAGGCTAGGAATTTTTACAGCAGCACTAAGAAATCCTGGTCAATTTAATTGCTGTATAGTGTCCTCCCCATTGGCTGAGGAATGTCTGCTCTGCCCCATTGGCCTGAAAGTAGACTCCATCATTGGTATCTCTATCTCTTGTCTTCTCTATGGCTTTTTGAACTTACTCCTGGAGGGAAACTATCCTTCCCTAATAATAAAAGATAAGAAAATAATTCTTCCCTGAACTCTTAAAAATAGGAAATGATACAGTTTCCAACCACTTTGACATCCAGGTGTTGCCACATGATGACCAGTTTTCACCAGGACGATGTTAGTGTGTTTAGGCCTGTCTTCTATATGTAAGTGCAGAATTATCTTGTCTGTCTCATTCTACTTGCTAGAAGCAGAGGACACTGAAATCTCAGAAAATGAAACCATTAGCCTCACAGCAGCCTTGGTTCCTAAGTCACTCTACAGAAAAGACATTGGCCATCAAGAAATACCCATGTTGGACTAATGGCGAATGATGAATTTGGAGAGCCCATAAAATGTTGAATTTATTTGTTACAGTGGCCCTTGTGGCCTTCACTGCTCTAAATAATTCAAAAAGGAAAAGTATTTAAAGTTGTGTGGCACCTGTGTGAGGTAAGAGGAAAAGAATAACCATTTTTATTTGAAATTGGATTACAACTTCTGAATCTTGCTCTGCTAATAAAGAACTACTTAAAATCAAGAATTAAAAAAACCCAAAGTAGTTAGTATTAGTTAATCTTTGGAGAAAACTTTAAGGTTAGTTTCGGTGTTAAGATTTTGTAATTTTCAAGGAGGCTTTTCTCCAGGCTTCAAAACATGTGGAGCAGAAGCAGTATTTATCTGTCAGAATCTTGTGTGGATTTCTGATAGAAGATGGGCAGGTATACTTCAGAGAGAGAGAATGAAAAAGAGGAACTTATTTTTCATCCTTAACCGACATCCTGCAGTGATGTGAGCACCAGTGTCAGAGATAGATTGGAATTCTCATTTAGGATCCTTGGTTCCAATCCAGATAAATGATATATTTTAGAGATTGTGAGGATTAAATAAACTATTGTACATAAATTTCATGGCACAGTGATTGGCATGTAATGACCATTCTATAAATGTACATTGTTGTTATTGCAGTTCTTCCTGTCTAGGTTAGAGATACAGGCTCTCTCTGGGAACAGGTTACTCCTGGGACTGAAAAAATGAATAATTAAACCCCAGGAGAGATTGAAGATTCTTATTGGAGGGCCTAGAGTCATGATAATGACTCAAATGCCATAAATGTATCACTGCAAGTCTCTTGGGCTTGGAAATGATAGGAGAGAGTACTTGAAGTGTGAATGTCTTAAAACTTAAAATATTTTTAGCCTATGCTGTCCAAATATACAAATGCTAAGTTACTACATAGGGGAACCTTGTATTTGAGTAATCAGAGACTTAGGTAACTATGTTTTGTTTTTGAGTGCTATCACAGAAAGCAAGGAAGCCAATGGGATTTTATAATTTAAAAAATAATAATGGGATACATGTTTGGAAAAAGTTTGAGAGTAGTAATTCAGATCTACAATTTCTGATGACCAATGGACCTTGACTGAGAGAAAGCAGCCCCTGCTTGCATCTTTAAGTCAGCTTTGTTGTGAGACTTTGGGCCACATACTGTGAGTCACTTATTGAGGACAGATGAGAGCCACAGACCCCTTTGTGCCAAGGAGGGTCTTAAACATAAAAAGGACTGAGTCCTGCTTGGAGATCAATTAGACAAAGTTAGAAATTCTCTTGAGGAAACATATGGTTAATCCGAACAATATCCAAATAGCCAAACCCTTTCCTGAGTTAAAGATCCACAATACCATATTTCACATCTTGGATCAAGTTGAATCATTTCTCTCCCTAAGAGTGTCAGTTGTCACCTTAGGTGACAATTTCTGATATAATTTAAAAATATACTTTGGATGCATAGAAATATAGACTGCAGAGACTATGGGGAAGGGGGTTGTTTCATGTAATTCTAGAGATCTTCAGATGTAACTTAGCAAAACAGCCAAGAGTTTATTTAAAAATACCAGAAATTTGTTGTGTTATGAAAAGGCTAACTGAAATGAATCACCTGTGTAGAGGACCTTCTGCATTTTTTCATTTGGTACAACTGGGACATTTTTGAGCTTTTAAGGCACTATTGAGGGGTCTTTTTAAGGATGCAGATTCAGAATTAGCATGTCTATTTTGCATAAGTCAGCAGTATAAGATTCTCCAAGTTGCCCACCAAGTATGAGAACTTATGTGGAACCATGAGAATTGAGAAAAAGAAACATTAACATGGAAAGTTAGTTAGTCTCTTAATTCAATTCTGAATAGCAAACACTGGAGTCAATATGAAAGGGGATATTCAGTGTTACAGTGTAAGTGTTTTTTGAAAACCTCTTTCTCTGTTGACCAAGAATCCTTATTTCACTCTCCCCTGCAGTACTAAATTGTCTTAACTACTGTGACATTAAAAAAGATATATTAAGAGTCATCTTGATTAACGAGGAGTGATTAGGTCAAATTTTGGCTCTAGGTTCCTGAGTGTATTTTTAGGAACTGATTTGCTACCAAATTTGCATCTTCTGTTGACTTCCTCGGCGACATAATTTATGATGTCCTTAAATGATTGGGGAGCACTCCAAGCTAACTAACCAGTCCACAGTCATTTTCTTGCAAAGCCAGTCCTTGGGGCCAGTGATGTAGCATAGCGAATTAAGCCTACAGCACCAGCATCTCATGTGGTGTGGATTCAAGTCCCAGACACTCCACTTCTGATGCAGCTCCCTGCTACTGCAGCTGGGAAAGCAGCAGAAGATGGCTCAAGTGTTTGGGCTCCAGCACCCATAAGGGAGACCCGGATAAAGCTCCTAGCTCCTTGCTTCAGTCTGGCCCAGCCTTGGCCATTGTGGTCATTTGGGGATTGACTCAGCAGATGGAAGACTCCCTAGTCTCTCTCTGTTTCTCTCTCTCTCTGTAACTCCACCTTTCAAATAAATAAATAAATCTTAAAAAAAGTCCTTGATAGAACAATAAGCAAAGCAATTATGCTCTACTGAGATGACAGATAATTACTGTGCTGATGAGTACTAAGGCAGAGGACCCTTAGAGAGTTGTGGAGTGCACAGATGAAGTGCTGGGAACCTTTAGGATTTGTACCCTCAGGGTAAAATATCCCCATTGTTAGGTGATGCCTATCAATCCTGTGTGCTTTATGATTCTCTCTAAAGTTTGAATACAGAGATACTAACAATAGATAGGAAATTGAATTTCTTGTTGGAAAGAGTAATTTGAAGGGAGTAGGAAAGACACTGTCGCTCCCCCTCTTCGTGGAGGAACGACACAGGACCCTGCGCTGTTCTTTTGTCTGCTCGGCCCTCCCCGGCTTTGCTGCTGGTTCTTCCTGGGTTGGCTACCGTCCCTTCCACCTCCGTGGAAGGGCGGTTCCCCCTAGCCACTTTCCCCACTTCCGTGGGGGAGCAGCACACCGCCGGCCGACTCTCTCGGGGGCTGCACAGGTGTTCCTTCAGATAGATGTTCCTGGTGCATGCCGTCTCTCTCCTCCTTTATAGTCCTCTTCCGCCAATCCCAACTCGGCTGCCCACATGCCGAGTACGCTGCTCTCCTCCAATCAGGAGCAGGTCCCACAGTCTATTGGTTGAACTGGAGGCAGCTGTGTAGAAGCTGTTTCCCTTCTCAGCGCCATATTGTGGGAAAGCAGATGCATAGAATAAGTCTTAATTCCAGTAACTTAGTCTAGTCCGAGTTGCTCCCAGTTGCTCCCCACAGACACTAAGAAACAACTCTTTATTGGCAAAATAAACACATGAATAGAGGGTTGACTTTGTGCTTCCAAAAATCTCTAACTAATGATCAACACAATAGCTGTAAATTTCTTGGCTTATTACAGTCACCTAGGTTTTACCCAGGGGACAATAATGGCCTCAGTTGGAAAGTCTATAAGCAAGTTGATTTGGACATTTAACATGGCTCTTACTTATGTGCATAATGAAGTTATATCCTGCAAAAACCAAATTGAGTGAGACGTTGTCCTTCCTTTTGCTATTTTTGTTTTTTCCAATGGCCAATAATGAACAAAACTGTTTAGACTGTGGTTTGGTTATCAAAATCTTTTTGCTATGTTACAAAACAAATTAATTTTATGTTTTCTTTCATTGCACTTCAGTCAAGCTTGTCTTTAAAGTAAGGACAGTGTTATTTAAGATTTCCTTCTGTCATGTGAGACTAATTGGTCTAATTCATTATGTAAAAAACTATATGGGCTATGAGACAAATGAGGTAATGTATTTTGAACACTAGTGTAATTGCTAATGGGATCTAATGTGAGTAAACTGCCTGTAACTTAAGTGTTTCAGCATGATGAATATGTTACACTTTACCGAGGAATAGAGCTGAAATAAGTTATAGCATCAGTTACCAGTGCACTTACACATTAAAATAGAGAGCTAGGGATAATATAACTTAAATTAAATATTTCACTCTAAGGTTTTTTTTTTTTTTTATGTGTGGTGTTTTTCTAGAATGTTGGATATGAATAAAATGTTAGCTCATGACCAACTGCTGATTTTAATGACCTTTGGACCAATGTAGTAGGACATTCAGTTTGATTACGGTGTTTCTAAAGGGACTGCTGTGAAAACAAAGCCAAAATCCAGAGAAATATGTGGGCGGGAGAGACGGTAAGGTGGAAGTATCACTATGTTCCTAAATCTGTACATATGAAATACATGAAACTTGCATACCTTAAATAAAATTTAAAAAAAGAAAAAAATAAATTTTAAGGCAAGATATGGAAACAGTAGGACCTGTAATGTGCTATCCAGTAATTCAATTACAGATCTCTCGTGTCTCCCTAGGTAAAACTCAGGAACAAATAGATTTAGCTTACTCAGCATTCCTCTCTGCCTGAATACAATATGCAAACTCCCTCAATCTGTTCTCAAGAATTGAATATATTTAATTAAACAAACTATTTTAATTGATATCAGTGGAATTACCCAGAATATTCTCTGTCTAAAGACAGCAATGATTAACAAAAATAATAGCCATAGTTTAGCACTGTGGACTAGATGCTTGAAAACCCAGACCTTCTGATTTCTACACTTGGACTTGGAGATTCCATTTGATCTTACATAGACCTTTGTTCCCACTTCACTGTGTATTCCTGACCAGCCCAAGATTTTCTCAGAGATTCATTGTAATCTATACTCTGTGGTCAGTACTATTGTTCTCATTCTCCCCATACTCATTTTTTTGGTGGATGACCATTGTCAGGAGTTGAGATAGTGCTTTGCTTTGGGGACAGTGCACCTATAAATCTTCCCCTAGTTAAGAATATGATGTGATGTTTTTTTTTAAAAAAAAAACTTCCTAATTTTTATCAAAAACCACTAATTGCCCTCCAGCATCCATTTGAAGCTTGCCAAAGGCTGTCTAGCAATAATCCCATTTCCTAATCCCTTGTACCTAAATATGATCATGTGATAACTTTTTGGGCACAATGTGGGTGAGAGGAGTTTGTTTGCTTTCTTTCTTTATTTATTTGACAGGTAGAGTCATAGACAGTGAGAGAGAGAGACAGAGAGAAAGGTTTTCCTTCCGTTGGTTCACTCCCCAAATGGCTGCTACAGCAGAAGCTGCGCCGATCCGAAGCCAGGAGCCAGGTGCTTCCTCCTGGTCTCCCATGCGGGTGGAGGGTTCAAGCACTTGGGCCATCCTCCACTGCATTCCCGGGCCATGGCAGAGAGCTGGACTGGAAGAGGAGCAACTAGGACTAGAACCCAGTGCCCATATGGGATGCCGGTGCTGCAGGTGAAGGATTAACCAAGTGAGCCACGGCACCAGCCCCAAGGAGTTTGTTTTGCTTCTGTATTATGCCCTTAAAAAGGAAATTGGTTGCTTTCCATTTTCTTGTAAACTTCCTTACAGTGAAAATCAGAGCTGCTACCTCACACTCAATTAGGGAAGGCATTTTATAGGATGGTAGAATTCCCAGATTTACCCTAAATTGCACACTTCTGGATTGTTACAGGAAAGAGGATTTGATTTAATCCGTGGTTATCTGGGGACTCTTCCTTTAAGCAGTTTAGCCTGAATCACAGAAGCTTCTCCTCCCAGGGAGTTTAGGTGTCTTTGCACCAAGTTGCTACTAGAGTGATCAACACTTCTAGGACCTGCAAGTGCTGAGTCGGGTTAGTGTTTTTAATGGTTTTGATTTCTTCTATTATGGACAAGTCTGTGAACCGGTATACTTCTTTCTTTCTCTTGAAGCTCATGATGCCAACCCTACTTTTCTATGAAGCCATTTTCATTTTCGCTTCTGACTAGATTGGTTTCCCTGAACTTGAGAACAGACTTGCCCGTGTGCCTTTAATCTTCTCTGTGGGAATCTACTGCACAGAGCTCATCAGCTCTCTCCTATTTCAGGACCTTGTACTTGTACTTTCTTTCTGGAGTGCTTTTTGTTAGATTCTTTGCATCATTTACTTCTCAGTTCAAATATCATAAGCCCCACATCTCAGCCTAAAATGTACTTTCTCCTCCATTCCTCCCTCATATTTCTTTGATAACATTTGCCATTCTAAATGATTTCCTTATTTGCTTCTATGTTTATTCTTTTCATGTAATCAACAGTTGAGCCCAGAGGATTACTTTATCTTAGTCTCTTGTATATCCCTAGTTCCTAGAAATGTGCACTAGAACAAGGTGTTCAAAAGTGTTGGTTGCATGAATGAATCTCCTAGGGGACATTAAGATTTTAAGTTCCACTGTTCTCAAATAAGTAGAAGTTTTGAGGTAAACACACAAAATAATGGTTAAGCGTGATTGAAATTTTAGTAAAATTCCAAGTCCAACAAGTTTCCTCTTCAAAATTTTCCTTTATATATTGCAGCATTGTTTCATCAGGATTTAAGGCATATGAGTCCCAGTGGGCTATTAATGTATGCCTCTTCCATGTCTACTTTTTCTACTTCTACATGTAGAAAGAGTTTGATATGGAACTGTCGGTGTTTACATAGTTTGGTGTTAATTTTTGGATTCAAAGTTGTGTTAAGCATCCTATTGTGTTCTTATCCTTTAAGTCTCTTCTCTCAGCTTTGCCTTTTCTTCTTGGGAAACATCCAGGAGAGGATGCATTTCTACTGTTTTAAGCCACCTAGTTGGTGATAATTTGTTATGACAACCCTAGGGGATGGATGCCCTGTCTTTTCTAGCTTACCAGGGAGCAGTGTGGGTAACCCTGTAAGCTGTGCCTTGGGCAGGGGAGGCCAGTGTTGTTATTCAGACTCAGTTGATTTTCATTTCCCTCTCCCATTGCTGCCTCAGATGCTTGCAACTACACGTAGCTACTTTTTAAAGGAACCATATCCTTTAAGTCACTATAGACTGGAGAATCAATTGTAGTCCAAATTCAGGCTTCTCCTAACTCTTTAATTCATGATTGTGTGAATATACACCAGCCATATTTAAGCTTTCATTATTTCTGGTAATGGGTAAGTATAAAGGAATTAAAATAATGTAATTGAAAACTTTGTTTTTAATACACGACTTTCTTAAGGCATTTTTTTTGAAAGTATGGGACCAGCCATGTCTGGTGTAGTTCTAGGAACCTAACGTACTACTGGAAAGAATTTGTATTCCATACCCTGTCATTTTCCCTATTTAATTTCTGCTGAAGAATTTCACTGTATCCTTTGGGTATCTCCATTTCATTCATTAATGAGTCCTGGGGATATGAAATGAATGATGGGACTAAACGCTCAGACAGGAGAGAAATACTGTGTATCCCTGCCCCTTACCACTGGTGATTCTGCTACTTTCATCTTAACTCTCCTGCTTCAAGTCCCTGTCATAATAGTCCTGTATTTTCAACAAAGGACTAATAAAAGCCTAATGCTGATTTATATTCATCTCTTACTTAGGGTTACTGCATTCCCATTTTAATTTTAAGTTTTAGGCTTTTATTATGAGTTTGTTGGTAGGCTATAATGAATTCTTTTAGATTAGGAAAACTTGAGTTGTTAGGCTCTTTGGGTGAACTACTAACAAAAGACAGAAGAAAAGAAAGCTTATCATTTAATTTCAGTTTTTTTTTTTTTGACCACGTACAACGTAAAGTATTTTTTGACTGAATATTAGGATGCCACAGGAAAGACAAAGCAATTTGCATTTAATAGCCCATGTTTGAGTTTTTGGAAATATCTGTGTAATGTTGTTTTTGTTGTTTTGTAGGCACAGAGTGCTGTTTCACTGTTAGGCTAGCCCTATAATTCACTTAAATGAATGATTTTTCATCCTGGTTTACATGGAGAAGAAAGAGAAGTAAATTTTGGACGCTGGTACTTTGACCATTTATGAATGTTCACATCCTTTTGATTTACTTGTTCAGTTGTACCTCTGTTTATTGTTTTCTTTTAATATCAGAGCCACAAATAACTACCTCAAACTGAACTTAAACATGTTTTACTCTGTTTTCCTTACCTAACCATCAGTTGTATATACCTTATTGATAGTGGTGGTACTGTTACCCACCAGGTTCTCTAAGATAAAAACCTTTAGTCTCCATTTCTTTGTTTTGTCCATCTCTCCTTTGGTCACTAATTCCAGTCAATTCTACCTTTTAAATATGACTTAGATTTTGCTTTTCTCTCTACTCTGCTATGCACCTCTTGCTTTGACTCCCTCATTCCTTGAATGCTTATTTTTTTTAAAAAAAAAAACATACATCCTTTTTATTGTTAAGTCATAAAGAGGTATCAAAATTAAAAGCAAAAATTACAGGGCAAGACTTAACAAAACTACTAGGAGCATCAAAGGAAGTGAAAATGGGACTAGGCGCAGGGCAATAGGAATTAATGAACATGGGAAGGACAAGGATGGGGCGAACAGTGAGCATGTGCTGAAGATACTAGGGGAGAGGATCTGGTGAAAATTTTGATCTTAGACAAGCGCCTAGGTAAAGAAATAATGGGATAAGATTCCTAAACCCCACTATATGCTTAAGAGTCATCCTCGCCATTGGCGCTGTCTCTGTCAACCTCTCCTTCCTCAGCCTCTTTTTCATCATCCTTGATCAACTCCAGCTGGTCATCCCCCCGATCTTCATTATCATCATCATCCAGTAGGTCCCCCTCCTCAGCAGAGTCATCTGCACCCCCCTCAGACTCCATCTTCACATTAGTCTCATCTTTCTTCTGGGAGCTGCTGCTCTGCTCCTCTTCTGACTTATCATTCTTCATCTCTACTCCTTGTTTGCTCTGCTCCTTTTCAATTTTTTCCAGGCTTTCCAGCAGAGAATCCACTTTTTGTTTTATCTGGGTCAATTCCTTCTTAATGGCCTGAAGGTCATCTCCTTTCAACTTTCCAGACTTGGAAGAAGATCCTCGTTGTCCACTCTTAGAATTGAAACTTTTTCCCCTTCTTGAGGTGTTTCCTGATACACGCTGGCGTTTAGAGGGCACTACAGCCCGAGCAATAGGAGGAGGAGGAGGAACACGTGCTGGGTAGCTGTACATCCTGTCATAATAATCCTGTTGAAAGTCATAGTCCAAGTCAAAAGAGGAGCTGAGTAGAGGGGATGGAGAAGGGTGTTCTGGTACTGACCCGTACATCTCTGCTGCAGATCGTTTCACACCTGCTTTTCCTCGGTTCACTTTTGGCTCTGCAGCCAGATTAATATCTAAAACCTGGCCAGCAATCATTCTGCCATCCTCTCCTGCTACTGCAGCTCGGGCATTTCTCTCATTAACGTACTGAACAAAGGCAAAGCCCTTGTGAACAGAGCAGCCCACAATTTTGCCATACTTCGAGAAGATTGCCTCTACATCAGACTTCTTGACCACAAGAGTGTTGAGTTTCCCAATGAATACACGGGAGTTCATGGAGCGAGGATCTGTCTTGTTGGTAACATTGCTTGCCATTGTGTTTGATGCTAGGGTCTTCACAAAGCCGAAAAATGTAGCTGAAGATCAAAAAAATCTCACTCAAGCAAAGTTCCACTAACTTATAAATTTCAAGTGATTTGTAACCAGGAGGGGGAGGGAGAAGAGATTCGATTCTGAATCTCCCACTCCTGAGTTCTACGTGGAGAGGCCGACCACTGCTCGAGGTAGGCAACAAGGCCACAACCACACCGTCTTCGTCTCCGCACAAAATGTGAATGCTTATTTTTTTAAAATTTTTTTGATTTTTTTGAAAGGCAGAGTGGACAGTGAGAGAGGTAGAGACAGAGAGAAAGGTCTTCCTTTTCCATTGGTTCACCCCCCAATGGCTGCTGTGGCTGGCGACCTGCACTGATCCGAAGCCAGGAGCCAGGTGCTTCTCCTGGTCTCCCATGTGGGTGCAGGGCCCAAGCACTTGGGCCATCCTCCACTGCACCCCTGGGCCACAGCAGAGAGCTGGACTGGAAGAGAAGCAACCGGGACAGAATCCTGCGCCCCGACTGGGACTAGAACCTGGTGTGCCGGCGCCGCAGGCAGAGGATTAGCCTATTGAGCCACTGCACTGGCCTCCTTTATTGCTTATTAAAAGCTCACATCTGATGCTATTGCTTCTTTCCTGGCTTAGACACTTCCTGGTATCTCATGCACATAGAGCACCTGGCTTTTATTCATCTACAGTGGAACTTAAAATTTTTTTTGATTTTTCATCAGTTTTTCACATATTCAATGTGATTTGTAGATACAATTCCCTTCCTCTATTCCTCCCTCTCACCTGCTCTTGCCCTCCCACCTTCCTTCTCTCTTTTTTTAGTGGTTTGAGATAATATACTATAAATTTATATTACAGTACACAGACCTAATACTTTGCTGAATAAGACATTTAACAAGTAAAAAGCAAAAAAGACCTTTGTTTACTGGGAATATAGACAATGGCCATAAATAATAATTGAATGGAAAAATGACCATTTCACCCATTTACAGTAGATTTTAAAGTGATCATAGGACATTAAAACTATAATAGTCTAACATTCTTAACCATTGGTTTAACAGAGATATAGAACAGAGTTTTACAAAACTATATTTGCATATTTGCAGCAATACTGATACATGAAGACATCTCTTACTTTATTTTTGTTTACCTTTTGAATTTTAGCTTCCACATAAAAAGGAGAACATGTAGTATTTGTGTTTCTGGGTCTCACTTGTTTCATTCAACATGATACTCTCCAGTTGTGTCAATTTTGCTGCAAATGGTAGAATTTCATTCTTTTCATGTCTGAGTAAGAGTTCATTGTGTATATATACCACATTTTCTTTATCCATTCATCTGATAATGGACACTTTGTTGGCTCCAAATTTTGGCTGTTGTGAACAGTGCTGTTATGAACATGGCAGTGTAGTTATCTCTTTGATACATTGTATTCAAGTCTTTTGGGTATATACGCCAGTAGTGGGATTGCTGGATCATATGGCAAGTCTATTTCTAAATTTTGAAGAAATCTCTACACTGTTTTCCACAGTTGCTGCACTACTACTAACAGTGTATAAGCAATCTCCTTTGTCCACATCATCTCCATGCTTTGGATTTTAGCTATTCTAACAGGGGTGAGGTTATATTTCATTGTGGTTTTATGGTTTTGATTTGTATTTCCCTGATGGCTAGTGATATTGAGCACTTTTTTTCATATTTTTGGTCATTTGTATTTCTTTTTTGAGAACTGTTTACAGTGGGAGTTTTTGAAAATCCAGAAGCTTGACTTTGTTAACAGTTTTCTAGATATACTCCTGTAGGTTTGACCTTTACACACAATGCTTGTCTAGCCAAGCCTGATAGCATATCATTTTTACTTGCCTATAGGCACAGATTGCTATTTTACTGGTAGTTGAATCCTGTACTTCACTTAAGTGAATGGTCATGTGTTTTGTTTCACTGGAAGAAAAGAAGCTAAGCCAACTTCTGATATTTGCATATTGACACTGTTTTTCTTTTCTTTTTTCTTTCTTCTCTCTTTTCTTTTCTTTTCTTTTCTTTCTTTTTTTTTTTTTTTCAGATAGATTGAGACAGAGAGAGACAGAGAGAAAGGTCTTCTTTCCATTGGTTCACCCCCCAGATAACCGCCACGGATGGGGCTATGCCAATCCAAAGCCAGGAGCCAGGTGCTTCCTCCTGCTCTCCCACGCGGGTGCAGGGCCCAAGCACCTGGACCATCCTCCACTGCCCTCCCTGGCCACAGTAGAGAGCTGGACTAGAAGAGGAGCAACTGGGACTAGAACCCGGTGCCCATATGGGATGCTGGCTCTGCAGGCAAAGGATTAACCAAGTGAGCCATGGCACTGGCCCCGTTTTTTTTTTTTTTTTTTTTTTAAAGATTTATTCATTTATTTGAAAGTCAGAGTTACGGGGCTGGTGCTGTGGCGCAGTGGGTTAATGCTCTGGCCTGAAGCGCTAGCATCCCATATGGATGCCAGTTCTAGTTCCAACTGCTCCTCTTCCAATCCAGCTCTCTGCTGTGGCCTGGGAAAGCAGTAGAAGTTGGCCCAAGTCTTTGGGCCCTTGCACCTGCGTGGGAGATCCAGAAGATGCTCCAGGCTCCTGGCTTCAAATTGGCTCAACTCTGGCTGTGGTGGCCATCTGAGGAGTAAACCAGTGGATGGATGGAAGACCTCCCTCTCTCTGTGCCTCTACCTCTCTCTAATTCTGTCTTTCAAGTAAGTAAAAATAAATCTTAAAAAAAAAAAAAGACTGTGGAGGAGGGCATGGATGTGTGATTCTGTAAACACATGATTTGCTTGTTTAGGCCAAGGGCATGATCACCCAAAGAATCAGGAGAAAGCAGCCACACTTGAATGTACATCAGCACAACCATCTTAGTGAAGTCAGCAAGGACTCAGAAGAAAGCATGCTGGCTGGAGACCTGTTTTATTCCTCATTGGAAATACAAATGCTCTTGAGTTCTGCTACCAAACACAAACTCAGAGCAGAGAACATACAATTGAAGATCTCAACAGAGGAATCAAACCTAATGGAAAGTTGAAACTCAGAGTTGATTCCAATTTTAATTCAGGAGAATCATTGTCTTTCCACAATTTATTTATTTATTCTTAATTTTAATTAGTTTTTAACAGATTCAGTGTAATTTGTCGATACAGTTCTAAGAACATAATGATATTTCCTTCCTCCCTCCCTCCATTCAGCACTTCTTCCTTCTCTCTCCTTTTATAATTTGTGAGATAACATATTTTATATTTGCATTCACAGTAAAAAGGCTTAACACTTCACCGAATAAGAAGTTTAACAAGTAAAAAGCAAAAAAGACCCTAGTTTAGTGGGAATATAGAGAATAGCTATAAACAGTAATTGAATGGAAAAATGACCATCTCACCCATATACAGTACATTTTAAAGTAATCACAGATAATTAAAGCTTAACCATTGATTTGACAGAGGTATAAAACAGTTTTACAAAACTTTATTTGCATCAATACTGATACAGATTCTTTCTTCCTTTCTTTTCCTTCCTTCCTTCCTGCCTTCCTGCCTCCTCTCTCTCTCTCTTTTCTTTCTTTGTTTTTGTTTCCCCTCCCTCCCTCCCTCCCTTCCTTCCCTCCTTCCTTCCTTCCTTCCTTCCTTCCGTCTCTCTCTCTCTTTTTCTCTCTGTTTTTTAAAATTTTACCTCCCACCTATAAGAAACAACATGCAGTATTTGTGTTTCTGGTTCTGGCTTATTTTACTTAACATGACTCCCTTGGTTGCACCCATTTTGCTGCAGATGGTAAGATGTTGGTATTTTTAATACCTGAATAATATTTATTATTATAGTAATAATATAATTTTAATAGCTAGATAATATTCCATTGCTATATATGCCACATTTTCTTTATCTTTTCATCTGGTGATGGACATCTTGGTTGGTTCTAAATTTTGGCTACTACAAACATGGTGGTGCACTGTCTCTTTGATACATTGTGTTCAAGCCTTTTGAATATACACTCATTAGTGTGATTGCTGGATTATATAGCAAGTCTATTTCTAGTTTTTGAAGAAATCTCCACACTATCTTCCATTATGGCTGCACTAATTTACATTCCTTTCAACAGTGTGAAGTGTTCCCCTTTGTCCACATCCTCACTAGCATTTGTACCTCCATGCTTTGGATTTTAGCCATTCTGTCAGGAATGAGGTGATATTTCATTGACTTGATTTGCATTTTTTGTTTGCATTCTCTGATGGCTAATGATATTGAGCATTTTTTCATATTTTTTGGTCATTTGTATTTCTTCTTTTGAGAACTGTCTATTGAAATCTGTTGTACACTTCTCAACTGGATTGATTGTTTTTATTTTTGTTGAGTTTTTTAAGTTGCTGATATATCCAGGATATTAATCCTTTGTCAGAAAGATGATATGCAAATATTTTTCCAATTCTGTGGGATGTCTCTTCACTCTATTGATGGTTTCCTTTGTTGTGCAAATGCTTCTGAGTTTAATTTAGTCTCATTTGTTTAATTTTGCTTTTGTAGCCTGTGCTTTGGAGATCTTGTCCAAGAAGTTGTCCCCTGCATCAATATCTTGGAGTGTTTCCTCTGCTTTTTTTCAGCAACTTCATAGTCTCAGTGCTTAAATTGAGGTCTTTGATGCATATTGAATTCATTTTCATATATGGTGAAAGGTAGGGATGTGGTTTCATTGTTCTATACCTATACTTTCAGTTTTGCCAGCACCAATTTTTTTTATGAAGTGTAATTGAACGTTTATTAGTTTTGTTCGTATTTCTTTTTTTAAACTTTTATTTAGTAAATAAAATTTCCAAAGTACCGTTTATGGATTACAATGGCTTTTTCCCCCCATAACTTCACTCCCACCTGCACCCTTCCCATCTCCCGCTCCCTCTCCCATTCCATTCACATCAAGATTCATTTTCAATTATCTTTATATACAGAAGATCAATTTAGTATATATTAAGTAAAGATTTCAACAGTTTGCACCCCCATAGAACATAAAGTGTAAAATACTGTTTCAGTACTAGTTATAGCATTAATTCACATTGGACAACACATTAAGGACAGAGATCCCACATGAGGAGTAAGTACACAGTGACTCCTGTTGTTGACTTAACAATTTGACACCCTTGTTTATTACATCAGAAATCTCCCTAGGCTCTAGTCATGAATTTCCAAGGCAATGGAAGCCTCTTGAATTCGCTGACTTCAACCTTATTTAGACAAGGTCATAGTCAAAGTGGAAATTCTGTTTTTCCTTCAGAGAAAGGTACCTCCTTCTTTGGTGGCCCGGTCTATCTACTGGGATCTCACTAGCAGAGATCTTTCATTTAGGTGTTGTGTTGGTTTTTTTTTTTTTTTTTTTTTTTTTTTTTTTTTTGCCAGAGTGTCTTGGCTTTCCATGCCTAAAGTACTCTCATGGGCTCTTCAGCCAGATCTGAATGCCTTAAGGGCTGATTCTGAGGCCAAAGTGCTGTTTAGGACATCTGCCATTCTATGAGTCTGCTGTGTATCCCACTTCCCATGTTGGATCGTTCTCTCCCTTTTTCAAACAGAATGGGAAAAAAATATTTGCAAAATATGCAGAAGATAAAGGGTTAATAACCAGAATCTACAAAGAGATCAAGAAACTCCACAACATCAAAACAAACAACCCACTTAAGAGATGGTCCAAGGACCTCAATAGACATTTTTCAAAAGAAGAAATCCAAATGGCCAACAGACACATGAAAAAATGTTCAAGATCACTAGCAATCAGGGAAATGCAAATCAAAACCACAATGAGGTTTCACCTCACCCTGGTTAGAATGGCTCACATACAGAAATCTACCAACAATAGATGCTGGAGAGGATGTGGGGAAAAAGGGACACTAACCTACTGTTGGTGGGAATGCAAACTGGTCAAGCCACAATGAAAGTCAGTCTGGAGATTCCTCAGAAACCTGAATGTAACCCTCCCATACAACCCAGCCATCCCACTCCTTGGAATTTACCCAAAGGAAATGAAATTGGCAAACAAAAAAGCAGTCTGCACCTTAATGTTTATTGCAGCTCAATTCACAATAGCTAAGACCTGGAACCAACCCAAATGCCCATCAACAGTAGACTAGATAAAGAAATTATGGGACATGTACTCTATATTATACAGCAGTCAAAAACAATGAAATACGGTCATTTGCAACAAAATGGAGGAATCTGGAAAACATCATGCTGAGTGAATTAAGCCAGTTCCAAAGGGACAAATATCATATGTTTTCCCTGATTAGTGACAACTAACCAACCACAAAAAAGGAAACCTTTTGAGGTAAAAGGGACACTATGAGAAACAGTAACTTGATCAGCCCTTGTCCTGACTGTTGATGTACAGTTTAATACTTTATCCCTTTTAGTAGTTTTTTTTTGTTCTAGTTAATACTATTGGTTGAACTCTGTAATTAACACACATTTATTCTTAGGTATTTAAATTTAACTGGAAAGTGATCCCTGTTAAATATGAGTGGGAATAAGAGAGGGAGGAGATGTACAATTTGGGACATGCTCAATCAGACTTGCCCCAAATGGTGGAGTTAGAAATGTGCCAGGGGATTCCAATACAATCCCATCAAGGTGGCATGTACCAATGCCATCTCACTAGTCCAAGTGATCAATTTCAGTTCACAGTTGATCATAATGATAGGACTAAGAACCAAAGGGATCACACAAACAAGACTAGTGTCTGTCAGCACCATTTTTAAAGAGATTTTACTTACTCCACTGTATGGCCTAAGCACTTTGTCAAAAATCAATTGGCTATATGTTTGTAGATTAATTTCTTGGCTGTCTGTTGATTTATGTATTGGTTTTTATGCCAGCACCATGCTGTTTTAATTGTTACAGCTTTGTAGTATGCTTTGAAATCAGGTAGTGTGATGCCTCCAGCTTGATTTTTCTTGTTCAGGATCGCCTTAGCTAATCTGGGTCTCTTGTGATTTCATATGAATTTGAGGATTGCTTTTTCTAGTTCTGTAAAGAATGTCATTGGTATTTTGATAGGGATTGATTGCTTTAGGTAATACAGACATTTTAATGATATTTGATTCTTTTAATCCATGAGCAAGGAATATGTTTTCTTTTTTGTGTGTCTGATGGTTTCTTCCATCAATGTTTGATAATTTTCATTGTAGAGACCTTTCACTTCTTGGGTTAAATTTATTCCTCAATATTTGATTTTTTTTGGAGGCTATTGTGAATTGGATTTATTTCTTGATTTCTTCTTCTGTGAGTTTATTATTAGCATACAAAAAAGCTATGTATTTTGTACATTTATTTTGGAACCTGTGACTTTACTGGATTGGTTTATTAATTCTAACATTTTTTTGGTGGTGTGCTTAGGTTTTTCCATATACAACATCATGTCTTCTGCAAACATGGATACTTTGACTTTTTCTTTTCCATTTTTTATGCCCTTTATTTTTTTCTCCTCCTTAACTGGCTCTTGCTAAAACTTTCAATAGTATATTGAATAAGAGTGGTGAAAGTGGACATCCTTGTCTAGTTCTAGATCTGAGGGGAAATGCTTTATTTTTTTTTTAAAGATTTATTTATTTATTTGAAAGTCAGAGTTACACAGAGAGAGGAGAGGCAGAGGGAGAGGTCTTCCATCCGATGATTCACTCCCCAATTGGCCGCAATGGCCGGAGCTGTGCCGATTTGAAGCTAGGAGCCAGGAACTTCCCCCGGGTCTCCCACGTGGGTGCAGGGGCCTGAGGACTTGGGCCATCTTCTACTGCTTTCCCAGGCCATGGCAGACAGCTGGATAGGAAGTGGAGCAGCCAGGTCTCAAACTGACGCCCATATAGGATGCTGGTACTTCAGGCCAGGTCATTAACCTGCTGCAACACAGCACCAGCCCCCAGGAAATGTTTTAAATTTTTACACATTTGTCGCTCCCCCTCTTCGTGGAGGAGCAACACAGGACCCTGCGCTGTTCTTTTCGTCTGCTCGGCCCTCCCCGGGTTTGCTGCTGGTTCTTCCCGGGTTGGCTACTATCCCTTCCACCTCCGTGGAAGGGCAGTTCCCCTTGGCCGCATTCCCCACTTCCGCAGGGGAGCGGCACACCGCCGGCCGGCTCGTCTCGGGGGCTGCACAGGTGTTCCTTCAGCTAGATGTTCCCCTTAGATGTTCCTGGTGCATGCCGTCTCTCTCCTCCTTTATAGTCCTCCTCCGCCAATCCCAACTCGGCTGCCCACACGCCGAGTACGCTGCTCTCCAATCAGGAGCAAGTCCTACAGTTAATTGGTTGAACTGGAGGCAGCTGTGTGGAAGCTGTTTACTTCTCTCCCAGCGCCATATTGTGGGAGAGCAGATGCATAGAATAAGTCTTAATTCCAGTAACTCAGTCTAGTCCGGGTTGCTCCCCACAGATCCCCCTTTCTTTTTATTTTTGGCGTTGATACACGCCTGTCTTCGGTGTCCCGCGGCACACACTCTGCTCTACTTGCTAGAGTTGCCACAGGTTCTTACAAGTCCTATCAGGCAAACCGAATCCGGGTCCTCTCTTCGCCATGTTATGAGGAGGTTTTTAGGCGCTGATGCGTGCCTGTGTTCGGTGCCCCGCAGCGCATGCTCTGCTCTGCCTGCAGGGGCTTACAAGCCCTAACAATCAGGCAAACCGAATCCAAGCCTTCTAATTGCGGTATTGTGGGGAGGCCTTACTGATGTTAATTCGTGCCTGTCTTCGGTGACCTGCGGCGCATAAGCTGCTAGCCGCTGCAGGTGCTCATCGCCTCACTTATTCAGGCAGACCGAATCCAAGCTTTCTCATTGCCATGTTGAGGGGAGGCCTTTCTATTTCTCTATTTCTCTATCTCCGGGCATTCCTATTTCTCCCATTTTACTTCTATCTTCCAGCATTCCTATTTCTCTCACTTTACTTCTAAACTTCTGTTTCTCTTATCCCTGCGGCATCCCGGTGCCTCGCCCTGCCGGCAGGCTCCGCCCCGAGGCTATTTCTCGGCGGCTTTCCGGCTGAGCCGCTTCAGCCCGCGTCTCTCTCATCTGCGCAGCTTCCCGGCTTTGCGCGGCTTGGCTTCGCGCGCTCCGCGGTCTCCACGCCCTTCGCGTCTGCACCACGGCCTCGCACCAGCCCCGTTCCCTATCTATTCACGCCCCGTGCTCTCTCTGCACGCGGCGGCTTCCGCGAGTAACACAGCGTAGCTTACGTGTCCGCCACTAGCATTCAATCTAAGTTCCCCGGGCTAGCCTGGCGAATTCAACCCAGCATACGTCTCCGCCCCACGGTTTGGCTTCCCGTCCTTTGCTCCCCGGGCTAATCAGACGGATCCCAATCTGGCTTACGTTTCAGCTTCTGGTTTCAACTTTTCGCCCCCTATTCCCGGGCTAACTTGAGAATCCCAAAGTGGCTTTCGTTTCCGCCTCGGCCTGCCCCCCGCGGCTTCAATTTCCCTAACACTTTTCTCTACCCGGTATATTTCCCCAAGCTTTCCTCCAACAATACTCCTCCCTCATTTCTCCTGGCCTCTCCCCACAGTCCGCATCCGAGTCTGTTTGTTCTAGCTTTCACTTTCGCTTTCGACCTTAGAGATTTCTCCCAGCTTCCCCCCGTAGTCCGTATCTGAGTCTATGCCTAGGCTTTCAATAACTTCTTCTGGCACCTTTTTCGTCCGGCTTTTCCCTAGGCTGTTTGCTAGTCTCTCTCTCCGATATTTTCCCTAGGCTGTTTGCTAGTCTCTCTCTCCGATATTTTCCCTAGGCTGTTTGCTAGTCTCTCTCTCCGATATTTTCCCAGTTCTTCCCATTTCTTCCCTCCTAAGTTTGCTATCCGAGTCACGGCACCATTATGTCGCTCCCCCTCTTCGTGGAGGAGCAACACAGGACCCTGCGCTGTTCTTTTCGTCTGCTCGGCCCTCCCCGGGTTTGCTGCTGGTTCTTCCCGGGTTGGCTACTATCCCTTCCACCTCCGTGGAAGGGTAGTTCCCCTTGGCCGCATTCCCCACTTCCGCAGGGGAGCGGCACACCGCCGGCCGGCTCGTCTCGGGGGCTGCACAGGTGTTCCTTCAGCTAGATGTTCCCCTTAGATGTTCCTGGTGCATGCTGTCTCTCTCCTCCTTTATAGTCCTCCTCCGCCAATCCCAACTCGGCTGCCCACACGCCGAGTACGCTGCTCTCCAATCAGGAGCAAGTCCTACAGTTAATTGGTTGAACTGGAGGCAGCTGTGCGGAAGCTGTTTACTTCTCTCCCAGCGCCATATTGTGGGAGAGCAGATGCATAGAATAAGTCTTAATTCCAGTAACTCAGTCTAGTCCGGGTTGCTCCCCACACACATTCACTATAATATTGAATGTTGGCTATAGCCTTTATAATTTTGAGGACTGTCATTCTATTCTTAATTTGTGGGGAGTTTTTAATCATGAATGGATGTTAAATCATATCAAATGTTCTTTCTGCATCTATTGAAATAACCATATGGTTTTCGTTCTTCATTCTATTGATGTCATTTTTGACATTTACCGATTTGAGAATGTTGAACCATCTTTGCATTTTTGTGATAAATTCCACGTGGTCATGATGTGTAATCTTTTTGATGGGGTTTCTGAATTCAGTTTGCTAGTATTCTGTTGAGGATCTGTGTCCACATTCATTGAGGATATAGGTTTGTAGTTTTCTTTGCTTGTCATGTCTTTGGTTCTGGGATCAAAGTAATACTGGCCTCATAAAAGGAGTTTGGCAGAGTTCCATCTGTTCAAAATTTTACAATAGTTTGAAGAGTACTGGAGTTACTTTCTCTTTGAATGTTTTGTAGAATTCAGTAGTAAAGCCATCAGGTCCCAGACTTTTCCCTGATGGAAGACTTTTGATTACTTCTTCAATCTCATTGCTTGTTATGGGTCTGTCTAGGTTGTCTATATCTTCTTGATTTAATCTTGGTATGCATGAATCCAGGAGTTTATCCATCTGTTTGAAATTTTCCAGTTTATTAACATGTAGTTTTTCATAGTAGTTTCTTATTATTCTTTGCATTTTGCTGACATCAGTTGTAACATTTCTTTTTCATCTCTGATTTTATTGATTTGAATTTTTTTCTCTATTAGAGAGCTTTCGAAACAGAATGGGTGAAGCAGAAGAGAGAATATCGGACTTAGAAGACAGAGAACAAGAAAGGATACAGTCAGACCAAAGAAAAGAAGAGGAAATTAGAAATCTAAAACATATCATCAGGAATCTTCAGGATACTATTAAAAAAACCAACATTCGGGTTCTAGAAGTTCCTGAAGGCATGGAGAGGGAGAAAGGATTAGAAGGCCTTTTTAGTGAGATATTAGCAGAAAATTTCCCAGGTTTGGAGAAGGACAGAGAAATCCTAGTACAGGAAGCTCATAGAACCCCTAATAAACACGACCAAAAGAGATCCTCACCACGACACGTTGTAATTAAACTCTCCACAGTGAAACATAAAGAAAAGATCCTAAAATGTGCAAGAGAGAAACGTCAGATTACTCTCAGAGGATCTCCAATCAGACTCACAGCTGACTTCTCATCAGAAACCCTACAAGCTAGGAGGGAATGGCGAGATATAGCCCAGGTACTAAGAGAGAACAACTGCCAGCCCAGAATATTATATCCTGCAAAGCTATCATTTGTGAATGAAGGTGAAATAAAGACTTTTCATTGCAAACAGAAATTGAAAGAATTTGTTGCCACTCATCCAGCCCTGCAAAAGATGCTTAAAGAAGTGTTACACACAGAAACACAGAAACACGGTCATCAATATGAAAGAAGGTAAAGGAAGGAAACCTCACAGCAAAAGATCACAAGGAACTCAAAGCATATATTAGAACTTATCTTTGGCAAATGGCAGGGCAAAGTTACCACTTATCATTAGTCACATTGAACGTGAATGGCCTGAACTGTCCAGTTAAAAGACACCGATTGGCTGATTGGGTTAAGGAACAAAACCCATCTATTTGCTGCTTACAAGAAACACATCTTTCCAACAAAGATCCATACAGACTGAAAGTGAAAGGCTGGAAAAAGATATACCATGCCAACAGAAATGAAAAAAGAGCGGGCGTAGCCATCTTAATATCGGACAACATAAACTTTACCACAAAAACTGTTAAGAGAGACAAAGAGGGACACTATATAATGATTAAGGGATCAATTCAACAGGAAGATATAACAATTATCAATGTATATGCACCTAATTACAGGGAACCGGTTTATTTAAAAGATTTGTTAAGGGACTTAAAGGGAGACTTAGACCCCAATACAATAGTACTGGGGGACTTCAATACTCCACTCTCAGAAATAGACAGATCAACAGGACAGAAGATCAACAAGGATACAGTAGATTTAAATGACACTATAGCCCAAATGTATCTAACAGATATCTACAGAACTTTCAATCCTACAGCTAAAGATTTTACATTCTTCTCAGCAGTACATGGAACCTTCTCTAGGATTGACCACATACTAGGCCATAAAGCAGGTCTCAGCAAATTCAAAAGAATTAGAATCATATCATGCAGCTTCTCAGACCATAAAGGAATGAAGTTGGAAATTAGCAACTCAGGAATCCCTAGAGCATACGCAAACACATGGAGATTGAACAACATGCTCCTGAATGAACAATGGGTCATAGAAGAAATCAAAAGAGAAATCAGAAATTTTCTGGAAGTAAATAAGGATAACAGCACAACATACCAAAACTTATGGGACGCAGCAAAAGCAGTGTTAAGAGGAAAGTTTATATCAATAGGTGCCTACATCAAGAAATTGGAAAGGCACCAAATAGATGAGCTTTCAATTCACCTCAAGGATCTAGAAAACCTACAGCAAACCAGACTCAAATCTAGTAGGAGAAGAGAAATAATTAAAATCAGAGAAGAAATCAACAGGATTGAATCCAAAAAAACATTACAAAAAATCAGCCAAACGAGGAGCTGGTTTTTTGAAAAAATAAACAAAATTGACACCCCATTGGCCCAACTAACTAAAAAAAGAAAAGACCCAAATCAATAAAATCAGAGATGAAAAAGGAAACGTAACAACAGACACCACAGAAATAAAAAGAATCATCAGAAATTACTACAAGGGCTTGTATGCCAGCAAACAGGGAAACCTATCAGAAATGGATAGATTCCTGGACACATGCAACCTACCTAAATTGAACCAGGAAGACATCGAAAACCTAAACAGACCCGTAACTGAGACAGAAATTGAAACAGTAATAAAGGCTCTCCCAACAAAGAAAAGCCCAGGACCAGATGGATTCACTGCTGAATTCTACCAGACGTTTAAAGAAGAACTGACTCCAATTCTTCTCAAACTATTCAGAACAATCGAAAAAGAGGGAGTCCTCCCAAATTCTTTCTATGTTAACTTCCCTTTTAATACTGCTTTTGTTGTATCCCATAGGTTTTGGTATATGGTATTTTCATATTCATTTATTTCAAGAAAGTTCTTGATTTTCTTTTTAATTTCTTCAGTGACCCATTGATCATTCAGTAGCATGTTGTTTAATTTCCAAGTATTTATGAGTGTTCTATATTATTTTTGTTGTTGGTGTCTAGTTTTATTCCTTTATGGTCTGAGAGGTTTCATAGTGTGATTTCTTGTTTGCTTTTTTTTTTTTTTTGACAGGCAGAGTGGACAGAGAGAGAGAGAGAGAGACAGAGAGAAAGGTCTTCCTTTTGCCGTTGTTCACCCTCCAATGGCCGCTGCGGCTGGCGCACCACAGCCAGCGCACCGTGCCGATCCGATGGCAGGAGCCAGGTACTTATCCTGTTCTCCCATGGGGTGCAGGGCCCAAGGACTTGGGCCATCCTCCACTGCACTCCCTGGCCACAGCAGAGAGCTGGCCTGGAAGAGGGGCAACCGGGACAGAATCCATTGCCCCAACCAGGACTAGAACCTGGTGTGCCGGTGCCGCAAGATGGAGGATTAGCCTAGCAAGCCGCGGTGCCGGCCAAGTGTGATTTCAATCTTTCAATCTTTTTAAATTTGCTGAGATTTGATTTGTGGCCTAATATGTGGTCTACCCTAGAAAATGTTCCATGTGCTACTGAGGAGAGCGTGCATGCTGTAGCTGTTGGGTGAAAGGTCCATTTCAACTCCTCTGTATCTTCAGTGATTTTCTGTCTGGATGATCTGCCCATTGATAAGAGTGGGATGTTGAAGTAACCCACTATTATTGTTTGGAGTTTGTCTCTCCCTTTAGGTCTAATAGTATTTGCTGTATCTATCAGATGTGTTGTATCTATTGGATGTCTTGTGTTGGGTGCATATATAATTTTGATTGTTATATCTGCTTGCTATCTTGAATTTTTTATTAAAATATGATGTCATTCTTTATCTCTTTTTACAGTTTATAATTTAAAGTCTGTTTTATCTGTTGTCATGATAGCTATGTCTGCTTTCTTTTAGTTTCTATTTGCATGGTATATCTTTTTCCAACTCTTCACTTTCAGTCTGTGTGTATCTTTGTAAAGTGAGTTTCTTGTAGGCAGCATATAGTGGGGTAGTGTTTTTTTTATTCATTCAGCCAACCTAAGTCTTTTGGTTGGTGACTTTAATCCATTTATCTTCAAAGTTAGTATTGATAGATAAGAAATAAGACCTGTCATTTTGTTGACTGAATACTGAGTCTACCTGCTCTGTTACTGAATTTGGTTGTGTCATGTGTTTTTATGATGTTTACTTCTGATGCAGGATGCCCTTCAGAATGTCTTCTAAGGCTGGTCTGATGGTGGTGAATTCTGTTTGGCTTATCTGTAAAATACTTTATTTCTCCTTCATTTTTAAAGGATAGCTTTGCTGAATATAATATTGTTATTTTTTTCTTTTAAGACCTCAGATATATCATCTTACTCTCTTCTGGACCTTAGTTTTTATGATGAGAAGTCTGATGTTAATCTAACTGGTTTTCCTTTATATGTAACAACACTTTTTCTTTTACTATCTTTAGGATTCTCTCCTTTTCCTTAATGTTTTTTTAAAAGATATATTTATTTATTTGAAAGTCAGAGTTACACAGAGAGAGGAGAGGCAGAGAGAGAGAGAGAGAGACAGAGAGAGAGAAAGAGAGGGAGAGAGAGAGAGAGGCCATCAGCCGGTTCACTCCCCAATTGACCGCAAAGGCTGGATCTGGACAGATCCAAAGCCAGGAGCCAGGAGCTTCTTCCAGGTCTCCCACATGGTTGTAGGGGCCTGAGGACTCGGGCCATCTTCTATTGCTTTCCCAGGCCATAGCAGAGAGCTGGATCAGAAGTGGAGCAGCCAGGACTTGAACCAGTGCCCATATGGGATGTTGGCACTGCAGGCTGCAGCTTTACCCTCTATACCATAGTGCTGGCCCCTTCCTCAACTTTTGACAATTTGATGACAATATGTCTTGGAGAATACTTTTTTTGATTGAGTCTGCTTGGGGTTCTTTGCATTTCTTTTATCTGGATATCCACATCTCTTTCAAGACCTGGAAAATTTTCAACTATTATTTCATTTAGCAGGTTCTCAAACCTTTTCCTTTTCTTCTCCTTTAGGATATCTATAATATGGATATTTGGTCTTTTAATGATATCCTATAATTCACATAGACTTTCTTTATTTTTAATATTTATTTTATTTATTTGAAAGAGTTACAGAAAGAGATAGAGACAGAGAGAGAGGCCTTCCATACGCTGGTTCACACCCCAGATGGCCTCAATAGCCGGAGCTGCATCGATCCAAAGCCAGGAGCCAGGAGCTTCCTCAGTTCTCTCACATGGGTTCAGGGACCCAAGGACTTGGGCCATCTTCCACTGCTATCCCAGGCCATAGCAGAGAGCTGGATCAGAAGAGGAGCAGCCGGGACTAGAACCAGTGCCCGTATGGGATGCTGGCGCTGCAGGCCAGGGCTTTAACTCGCTGCGCCACAGCATGGCCCCCACATAGGCTTTCTTCATTGTTTTTGACTGTTTTCTATTTATTTTTGTCTGATTGGGTTATTTCAAAATTCTTGTCCTTGAGGTCAGAAATTCTTTCTTCCACTTGGTCTATTATTCCATTTAAGCTGTTAATTGTATTTTTATTTCACTGATTGAAGATTTCATCTCCAAAATTCCTATTTGGTTCTTCTTAATGAGTTCTGTCTTAGAAATATTTTCATTTATCACTTATTGATTTACTCATTCCCTTAATCTGTCTATCTGTATTCTCTTGCATCTCATTGGGTTTCATTACAGTCATTATTTTGAATTCTATAACTGTCATTTCATAGATTTCCTTCAGTTTAGGATCTAATTCTGGAGGAGTATTCTTTTCTATTGGAGGTGTCATGCTACCTTGCTTCTTCACGTCACCTCTGTCCCTATGTTGATGACTACCTATACTGTATTTGTGTTCTTTATGGAGCAGGTTTGGTTTTATTGTAAGTTTATTATTTAGCTGAAATACAGGATATAACTTGGCTTATTTATTTGGCTTTGGTTCTAAGTGAGCTCTTTTATTTTAATCAAAGTCAACTGTGTCTATATGTGACAGAGTAGACTAGTCTGCTGCAGTTTATAGGGCTAGAATCGTGGCTTTGAGATGATAAGGATTTCTGTTGAATGTGTATCTCTGGTCAACAGAGAGTTCAATGTCTGCCTCCCTGAAGAATGTGATAGCCAGGACCTTGTTCTTGGTGCTAAAGAGACAAGAGGGGCTGTCCCTCCCTAGTGTACTTGCCAGTCTGAATGATTCTGCAGCTTGTGGCACTAGATCCTGTGTCTCTAGAACTGTGTGATATGGATGGATCCTTCCTTATCTCCTGCTAGGAAAGTCCAACTGGTGCTGTGGCTTGTAATACCAACAGCCCTAGTTCTAGGGCTAGGGGATATGAACTCAATCCTGTTCTAGTCATACAGAGTGACTACAAGGTGTACAGGAGATTTTATTCTGGAAGCTATGAGTCCAGAGTCAGGTAAGTTCTTGCCTATGTCCACTGGGTAGATCTCAGTGGCACCAAGAAATTTAGAGCTAATTGTTATAGTCCTGGTGTTTCAGGGTATACCATGGTCATTACCCAAATCTCTCAGGGTAGGAGTGGATTCTTTATTATGGGATGATTCTGGTGTTAGCCCCTAGAAGCTAAGGTGAATCCCCCTTAGATTGTGTGGATCTGTCCTTTGCTTTACATGTTGCCCTGACTCTGACTGTGATGCTGGTAGAACAAGTGTGCACTATGCGACTTTCTGCTGCCGAGTATGGCACTCTGCAGGAGTAGGGGAAGAGAAGAAGGCAACGTGGCTTCCCTGCTCCAAGCTCTGCAGTTGCTCAGAACCCTGTCAACTTCCCAGGCTGAAGCCAAAGTCAGTGAGTGAGTAGAATTTCCTCTGGGATAAAACCGCTGGTTCATGATGCACAGCACTTTCTTCCTACCTTGGTCTGGTAAGACGGGCATCTCACAGCTGTGGAGACTGAGCTAGGTCAAATCCGAGATGCATGTGAGAAGCCTGAAGAACACCTCAGGGAACAGAGAAAAAAGTCACCGTGCATCATGTACTAGTTTGAGAATGTTCCTTGGCCAGATACCGCACGCCCTTTTTTCATGACGTTTACCCCTGTTCCCTGAAGTGTTCTTCAGGCTTCTCACATAAATCTCAGATTCCACCTAGCCTGGTCTCTACACATAGCCAGCAGCTGGTTCTGCTGTATGGCTGGCTGCAGTGGCGTCTCTGTCTTCTCTCCTTTTGTCCCATGGAGTCTTCATTGTCTTTTTCACTTCTTCACTGGAAATTTCTGTCAGTCAGACCCCTGGAAATGTAGTCCTTCCTTTGTTCTTTCGATAGCCCAGGGCAGCTTAAATTAATGTGGCTCTACCCTATTCAGTTGTCTTGGAACCCTCCTCTGATTTTATTTATTTTTAACATCAGTTACAATGGAGATTTATAGGAAATAAGGAGGGTTTGTAGAAAAAAAAGGATTTGTAGGAAATACAGTTATATTTCCCTTCCCTGGAGGTCTGAGGGATTCTGAACATAGGCCTAACTAAAATCAGTTTACTTTCTGTATGCACACCTCCAAAAGATCCTTCTTACCTATTGTATAAAAGTCACACATCTTTGCAGTTTGGCAATGAACAAATTCTCTCTTCTCCCAACACTGCCCCTCTCAATTCCTGCAATCCAAGTACTTTAAATTTCACTTTCAACCCAGAAATGAAAAGTTGCATTTATAGTGTATTTCTTTTTTTTTTTTTTTTTTTTTTTTTTTTTTTTTTTTTTTTTTGACAGGCAGAGTGGACAGTGAGAGAGAGAGACAGAGAGAGAAAGGTCTTCCTTTGCCGTTGGTTCACCCTCCAATGGCCGCCGCTGCAGCCGGCGCACCGCGCTGATCCTGGCAGGAGCCAGGAGCCAGGTGCTTTTCCTGGTCTCCCATGGGGTGCAGGGCCCAAGCACCTGGGCCATCCTCCACTGCACTCCCTGGCCATAGCAGAGAGCTGGCCTGGAAGAGGGGCAACCGGGACAGAATCCGGCGCCCCAACCGGGACTAGAACCCGGTGTGCCGGCGCCGCAAGGTGGAGGATTAGCCTATTGAGCCACGGCGCCGGCTATAGTGTATTTCTTAAACATCACATATATAGTTGCTAGATCATTGTATTAAGTTCAGTCTATTAGTCACAAGACAGCAAACATCCTGCTAATGAAATTTTAGTTCAAGTGAAAGCATCTAAATACATGACCCTAGTGGATTCCAAGGTCACATCACAAATGGGGATGATGTGGTATCCAAATAAAAACCTAGAAGTAAGTGATTGAAAGGGGAGTAATAACAGAAGCTGGAGAAGTATAAAATGGAACAAATAATGTTAAAAGGGTAAATGACATAGATTTCAAAAGCTGGGCTATAGGTGAACAATTGGAGTTTGTGGAAAATCCTTTATGTTCAGGTGTCTTCAGAAAAACAAGTATCATTTTACCTTCTTTTCTGGAAATTTAATAACATTTTGAGAATAGGGCAATATTTTTAGTTTTTTTTAAAAAAATTTAGAATCATTTTACTAGACACATACAGAGTCTAGTTCACATACCAATTATTATGAATTGTGTGTTGAAAATTCCAAGGTCTCAACATCATATTCTTCCTTTTAGAATACTTCTTTCTTATTTTATTTCTTGTTTTGCTGTGTAACACAGGGAACTCCAAAGTTGAATATGTATCATTCTGTGGCAGGCGAAATAGGAACTGAGGGGGCTGGCGCTGTGCAGATAAAGCTGCCACCTGCAGTGCCAGCATCCCATATGGGCGCCAATTTGAGTCCTGGCTGCTCCACTTCTGATCCAGCTCTCTGCTATGGCCTGGGAAAGAAGTGGAAGATGACCCTTGGGCCCCTGCACCCACATGGGAGACCCAGAGGAAGCTCCTGGCTCCTGGCTTCAGATTGGTCTAGCTCTGTTGTTTTAGCCATTTGTGGAGTGAACCAGCAGATCTCTCTCTCTCTCTCTCTCTCTCTCTCTCTCTGCCTCTGCCTCTGCCTCTCTGTAACTCTTTCCTTCAAATAAATAAATAAAATCTTAAAAAACTATATAGTGCACTGAGATGAAGGAAAAAGCATTTGAACTTCCAGTAATATTTGTTTATATAATTTTTTTCTAGTTCATGTTGAAAGCTTGATAAGATTCATAATAATATTGACTATTACAATACAAGTTTGAATATATGATATACACAAATCATGAACATGCAATTGAAGGTTTTGTACTAATAGGGCTGTGTAGGGAAGCTAAAATCTCTCTTGAAAAAGGTATCTATTATCAGAGAGTTCTTCCCTTCTAAGAAGTACTTATCAATTTGTCAATCTAATTATATATCCAGTTTATATATTCATATGTCATGATAAAAGCTGAATATTGTCAACAAGGAAATTTTGAAGAATAAAAAATGTGTAAGAGAGGGGCTTGCACTGTGGCAAAGCAGGTTAAGCTACTGCTTGCAATGCCAGCATCCCATATGTGCAGTGTTTTGAGTACTGACTGCTCCACTTCTGAACCAGCTTCCTGCTAATATGCCTGGGAAGCAGTGAAAGATGGCCCAAAACCCATGTGAGAGGCCTGAATGAAACTCCTGGCTCCTGGCCCTCACTGTTGTGGCCATCTGGAGAGAGAAGTAGCTGATGGAAGATTTTCTTGTTTCTCTGCAACTCTGCCTTTCAAATAACTAAATCTTAAAAAAAATGTGTAAGATAAGAAGTGAATCACCACCCCCAAACACACAATCGTTCTCTCAAGATCTGAATATCATAAGCATCTATTATAGTTGTATATGCCTAAGAAATGTCATAAAGAGATGAAAATTTCCAAAACTATGATTACATATTTGGAGGACTGAGTGATTTGTTATAACATACTTTTTAAGACTCTGTTAGAATGTGCTTACAGAAAGTGAGGGGTGCCTAGTAATTAAGATTATTTAACCAGATTGGTATCCCTATTTTAAAATACATCTTAATGATTTGTATTTTTACATTACAAGTGGTAGATAAGTTTGCAACTGAGAATTGTTTTTTTTTGTTTTGTTTTTTTTTTTTTTTTTTTTTAGATCCAACAGTAATAATCGAACCTGGTTGGCCAATAATTGAAGCAATTACTCTTATTTTATTGAAAATAGTTAGTAAATATAACTTTAGCCAGTAGTTATTTCTACATACAGTTTCTGAGTCTGGTTCCTAGAGGAGCAGGGCTTTTGGTGGCTTTTGTTGTGATTTTGGACATAGTTGATATAAAGTGTCCAGCTCTCCAGATATAATAAGGATATGTTGGTAAAAGAGAACAGTTTCTCTGAGTGACTTTTGCTTGTACTTTTCCTGCCTAGCAAAACGGACTCAGTTATCATCTTCCTTTATTCATACATATATTTAATTCAATAAATATTTAAGTAATTCAAGTGTATAAACTTCTATTCCAGATATAATCTGGATATCCTGGACAAGCTTTTCTCTCCACATTTTACTTTCAAAATGCTTTGACTCACTGTTTTAGATGAATTTGTATGTATCTTTTTAGCATCCTCTAAGTATGAAATTTACCCATCTGAGCTCTCTTAGGAATGAATTTACCTTAAACTTTGACTTGCTATAATATTTCGAGACTTTGTAAGACATATTCTAGAGGCTAGTTGTTTTATCTGAGATTATATGGCTTCTGAAAGGATGATGTGAGCTGTAAAGACTAGAGTGAATTCTGCAGCCAGGGTGAGGAGGCCAAGACTGAGTCTGAGATTCTAAACAATGACTTTTATGGTTAGTGTCTCTTAAAACTCAAAACTTTCTTGTCAATTAAGTGTGTAAAACTTTGAAAAGAAACAAATTATTAAGTGCCATAAATACCTATGCCCATTGATAACCTTTTCTTTAAACATTGCCAATTATTGGTTTAACTAGTACTTCTTAAATTATGTTGTTATTATACAAACTGAACTGATGCTCTGTTGCTTAATTAATCTTTTTTTCGATTTTTATGAAAGCATTATCTTAATGGGTGTAGTTTTTTTTAAAACTTTTATTTAATGAATATAAATTTCCGAAGTACAGCTTATGGATTACAATGGCTTCCCCCCATAATGTCCCTCCCACCCACAACCTCCCCTTTCCCACTCCCTCTCCCCTTCCATGCACATCAAGATTCATTTTCAATTCTCTTTATATACAGAAGATCAGTTTAGCATACATTAAGTAAAGATTTCAACAGTTTGCTCCCACACAGAAATATAAAGTGAAAAATACTGTTTGAGTACTAGTTATAGCATTAAATCTCAATGTACAGCACACTAAGGACAAAGATCCTACATGAGGAGTAAGTGCACAGTGACTCCTGTTGTTGACTTAACAAATTGACACTCTTGTTTATGGCATTAGTAATCACCCTAGGCTCTTGTCATGAGCTGCCAAGGCCATGGAAGCCCCTTGAGTTCACTGACTCTGATCATATTTAGACAAGGCCATGGTCAAAGTGGAAGTTCTCTCCTCCCTTCAGAGAAAGGTACCTCCTTCTTTGATGACCCATTCTTTCCACTTGGATCTCACTTGTGGAGATCTTTCATTTAGGTTTTTTTTTCCCCCAGAGTGTCTTGGCTTTCCATGCCTGAAATACTCTCATGGGCTTTTCAGCCGGATCCGCATGCCTTAAGGGCTGATTCTGAGACCAGAGTGCTATTTAGGACATTTGCCATTCTATGGGTCTGCTGTGTATCTCACTTCCCATGTTGGATCAATCTCTCCCTTTTTGATTCTATCAGCTAGTATTTGCAGACACTAGTCTTGTGTATGTGATCCCTTTGGCTTTTAGTCCTATCATTATGATCAATTGTGAACAGAAATTGATCACTGGGACTAGTGCGATGGCATTGGTACATGCCACCTCGATGGGATTGAATTGGAATCCCCTGGTATGTTTCTAACTCTACCGTTTGAGGTAAGTCAGCTTGAGCATGTGCTGAATGGCACATCTCTTCCCTCTCTTATTCCCACTCTTATATTTAACAGCGATCACTTTTCAGTTAAGTTTCAGCACTTAAGAAGAATTGTGTATTGATTACAGTATTCAACCAAAAGTATTAAGTAGAACAAACAAAAAAATGCTAAGAGGGATAACATATTAAGCTGCTCATCAACAGTCAGGGCAAGGGCTGATCAAGTCACCGTTTCTCATAGCGTTCATTTCACTTTAACAGGTTTCCTTTTTGGTGCTCAGTTAGTTGTCACCTATCAAGGAGAACAAGTGGTATTTGTCCCTTTGGGATTGGCTTATTTCACTCAGCATAATGTTTTCCAAATTCCTAACAGGGATCACTTTTCAGTTAAAATTTAAACACCTAAGAATAATTGTGTGTTAATTACAGAGTTCAACCAATGTTACTAGCGGAAGACTGCAGTAGAAAAACCATATGATTATCTCAATAGACGCCAAGAAAGCATTTGATAAAATACAACACCCGTGCATGATGAAAACTCTAAGGAAACTGGGTTTGGAAGGAACATTCCTCAATACAATCAAAGCAATCTATGAAAAACCCACAGCCAACATCCTATTGAATGGGGAAAAGTTGGAAGCATTTCCACTGAGATCTGGTACCAGACTGGGATGCCCGCTCTCACCACTGCTATTCAATATAGTTCTGGAAGTTCTAGCCAGAGCTATTAGGCAACAAAAAGAAATTAAAGGGATACAAATTGGGAAGGAAGAACTCAAACTATCCCTCTTTGCAGATGATATGATTCTTTATTTAGGGGACACAAAGAACTCTACTAAGAGACTATTGGAACTCATAGAAGAGTTTGGCAAAGTAGCAGGGTATAAAATCAATGCACAAAAATCAACAGCCTTTGTATACACAGACAATGCCATGGCTGAGGAAGAACTTCTAAGATCAATCCCATTCACAATAGCTACAAAAACAATCAAATACCTTGGAATAAACTTAACCAAGGACGTTAAAGATCTCTACGATGAAAATTACAAAACCTTAAAGAAAGAAATAGAAGAGGATACCAAGAAATGGAAAAATCTTCCATGCTCATGGATTGGAAGAATCAATATCATCAAAATGTCCATTCTCCCAAAAGCAATTTATACATTCAATGCAATACCAATCAAGATACCAAAGACCTTCTTCTCAGATCTGGAAAAAATGATGCTGAAATTCATATTGAGACACAGGAGACCTCGAATAGCTAAAGCAATCTTGTACAACAAAAACAAAGCCGGAGGCATCACAATACCAGATTTCAGGACATACTACAGGGCAGTTGTAATCAAAACAGCATGGTACTGGTACAGAAACAGATGGATAAACCAATGGAACAGAATTGAAACACCAGAAATCAATTCAAACATCTACAGCCAACTCATATTTGATCAAGGATCCAAAACCAATCCCTGGAGTAAGGACAGTCTATTCAATAAACGGTGCTGGGAAAACTGGATTTCCATGTGCAGAATCATGAAGCAAGACCCCTACCTTACACCTTACACAAAAATCCACTCAACATGGATTAAAGACTTAAATCTACGACCTGACACCATCAAATTATTAGAGAGCATTGGAAAAACCCTGCAAGATATAGGTACCGGCAATGACTTCTTGGAAAACACCCCAGAAGCACAGGCAGTCAAAGCCAAAATTAACATTTGGGATTGCATCAAATGGAGAAATTTCTGTGCTGCAAAAGAAACAGTCAGGAGAGTGAAGAGACAACCGACAGAATGGGAAAATATATTTGCAAACTATGCAACTGATAAAGGGTTGATAACCAGAATCTACAAAGAAATCAAGAAACTCCACAAGATCAAAACCAACAACCCACTTAAGAGATGGTCCAAGGACCTCAATAGACATTTTTCAAAAGAAGAAATCCAAATGGCCAACAGACACATGAAAAAATGTTCAAGATCACTAGCAATCAGGGAAATGCAAATCAAAACCACAATGAGGTTTCACCTCACCCCAGTTAGAATGGCTCACATTCAGAAATCTACCAACAATAGATGCTGGAGAGGATGTGGGGAAAAAGGGACACTAACCCACTGTTGGTGGGAATGCAAACTGGTCAAGCCACTATGGAAGTCAGTCTGGAGATTCCTCAGAAACCTGAAGATAACCCTACCATTCAACCCAGCCATCCCACTCCTTGGAATTTACCCAAAGGAAATGAAATTGGCAAACAAAAAAGCAGTCTGCACCTTAATGTTTATTGCAGCTCAATTCACAATAGCTAAGACCTGGAACCAACCCAAATGCCCATCAACAGTAGACTGGATAAAGAAATTATGGGACATGTACTCAATAAAATACTATACAGCAGTCAAAAACAATGAAACCCGGTCATTTGCAACAAGATGGAGGAATCTGGAAAACATCATGCTGAGTGAATTAAGCCAGTCCCAAAGGGACAAATATCATATGCTCTCCCTGATCAGTGACAACTAACTGAGCACCAAAGGGGAAACTTGTTGAAGTGAAATGGACACTATGAGAAAGAGTGACTTGATCAGCTCTTGTGCTGACGGTTGATGTACAATGTAATACTTTATCCATTTTAGTTTTTTTTTTTTTGTTCTAGTACCATTGGGTGTAGTTTTTTTTTTTTTAAAGATTTATTTATCTTGAAAGTCAGAGTTACACAGAGAGAGAAGGAAAGGCAGAGAGAGAGAGAGGTCTTCCAACCGCTTGTTCACTCCCCAGTTGGCCTCAATGGCTGGAGCTGTGCCAATTTGAAGCCAGGAGCCAGGAGCCTCTTCTGGGTCTCCCACGTGGGTGCAGGGGCCCAAGGACTTGGGCCATTTTCTACTGCTTTCCAAAGCCATAGCAGAGAGCTGGATTGGAAGTAGAGCAGCCGGGACTAGAACTGGTGCCCATATGGGGTGTCGGCAGAGCAGGCAGCAGCTTTACCCACTATTCCACAGCGCCAGCCCCATGGGTATAGTTTTATAAATTTATATTTCTCTTCGTTTTCATAATATGGCAAGAACAATAGGACCTGGGGTGGATGTTGCTAAGCCTGTGCTTGGGACATTTGTATTCCTTATTGTGTTCCCAGCTATTATACTTCCCATCTGGCTGCCTACTAATGTTCCCGGGAAACAGCAGATAATGGCTCAATGACTTGAGTCCCTGCCACCAACTTGGGAGACTTTGATGATTTCCTGGATCTTGGCCTTGGCCTGGCCCAGCCTTGACTGTTTTCACCATTTGGGAAGAGAACTAGAAGATGTAAGATCTGTGTGTGTGTGTACATGTGCAAGTGTGTCACTCTGCCTTTCAAATAAATAAATCATTTTTTAAAAAGATTTATTTATTTATTTGAAAGGTGGAGTTACAGAGAGGCAGAGGCAGAGAGAGAGAGAGAGAGAGAGAGAGAGAGATCTTCCATCTACTGGTTCACTCCCTAAATGGCAGTAACAGGTGGAGCTGGGCTAATGTGAAACCAGGAGCCCGGAGCTTCTTCTGTGTCTGCAGGGACACAAGCACTTGGGCCATCCTCCATTGCTTTCCCAGACATATTAGCAGGGAGCTGGATCAGAAATGGAGCAGCCAGGGCTTGTACTGGCACCCATATGGGATGCTGGTACTACAGGCAGCAACTTCACCCACTATACCACAGTGCCGGCCCCATAAATCTTAAAACACGGTAAGAACTGTACCTTACTCTACTTCAGAGTGTTAAGTGAAAAAGTCAGCTGCAATGTAAAGTGCTGAGAATAGTGCTTGGTGTATGTGCTCCACATACACATTTTTGATAACTATCTTTACTTATCCGATCATCCTAAGGAACAATAAAATTTACAAACCAGTGTCAGATGAATACAAATGGAATTAGAAATAGTCATTCATTTAGTTCAGCATTTTGTTTCCATTAACAATTGTGTCTTTATTCTATGGGAATAAAACTGCCCCAACTGCATACAATTAGATTCAGTGGATGGATAATTTTCTGCTATGAACAGGTACTCTGAACCTGAACACTTTTCAGAAATACTGTTTAAAGCTCTCCTTGAATTCGCTTTTATTTGAGGAACCTTTATTTATTTGAGAGAGAAGGAGAGAGAGAGAGAGAAAGAGAGAGCGAGAGAGCAAGAGAGAGAGAGAGAGAGAGAGAGAGAGAGAGAGAGAGAGAGAGCGGGAGCTCCTATCTGCTAGTTCACTCCACAGATCCCAGCGATGGCTGGGGCTGGGCCAAGGCTGTAGGCAGGAATTGGAAACTTAGTCCAGGTCTTGCTTGTAAGTGACAGGAACCCCATCAATTGAGCAGTTACTTGCTGACTCCCAGGATTTGCACTGATGGGAAGACGGGGTTAGGAGCCAGAACCAGGTATCTAACCTAGGCACTGAAAAGTCGACCTGGGTGTCTGAACTGCTAGCTAAATGACCCTCAAGGAATCTTTATTTGTTAGTGTACACATCCCAGGATCACTACTGCAAAATCCTGGGGATCAATAGCCTTTATAGCAAGTTGTCCATAATCATGAAGTTGTATACTTTCTCTTCTTATCCCCTTGTAGAGTGTAGGTGGTGACCTTCCAGTCATATCTTTCTCCTTTGCCTCAGTTTATCTTTTTATATTTATTATTATTATTAAATCTGTTAATTGAAGAAGAAAAGAAAGATCTTATCTGTGGAGTAGAATGTCTTTTCCTAGCAATGGGTACCATGTTTGTTCTGTCCTGCAAGAGAACAGTGTTTGACTTCTATTTTCATTTCACTTTTAGAATGTGTCACTTCAAATTCTTTGCATCACCCATTTTTTTCTCTATTAAACAGCCTTAACATCCAGATTGGTCCTAGCAAACTCCTAAACCATATACTGTTAAAAAAAAACTAATCTCTTGCCACGAGAATAGTATTTAAAAGAATTAAAATAGCTTGCCATGAGTTGACTTGTTTAATGCTCAGAATTTTCTAGCTTTTTTTTTCTTTTTTGGTTTTATTTCATTGATGGTAATTTTATTGGAATCATGTGGTTTGAACAAGTGTGGTCTCTTTCCAGGCTCTCCTATTTTCTGGATCCTCATACATATTTGACTACCATCAAGCACTGAGTTTTCTATAATCTAATCTTAGATTTCAATGAAAATAGAATGAAAAATTTTTTTAAGGATGAGAAAGAATAGCTAAGAAAGTCTAAATGGTTTAAAATTAGAACCTGGGCATATTGGTCACTGTTTATTTTCATAGTTATGAGATCCTTGTCTTATTCCATGTAGTGAAAATCCAATACCTTTAGGCAGTTGGCCCAAGTTTGATTTTTAGGCATTTTGATTTATAAATTGAATTCTGTGTAACCTTTACAGGATTCCCAACTCCATTATCATGTTATTACTTTTGTAATGTGTTTTGAGCACTGCCAATGTGTTCAGAATTGAAAAGCATATTAAAGTGGGCCTATTCCCACAATGGTCTAAACATTTTAACTGAACTTTTTATTTTTCCACCTCTGCACATTTTAAAAATGCTCTGTATTATTTTCCTCAAAATAGATGGAAGTTCCTTTCAAAGTAAGTGTTATTTGAGAGTTCTCATTTGCTAGTGTTGCTAGACTGGGGATGATGCTCTTTGGTGGTCCTTGGGTAGCCTAAGGTGACAGCCAGCATCTCATTATGCCTTGCAAAAGTGTTTGGGTCACATTGTAAGAAATCTTCCTGGACTCATTTTTTTTTCTCATTCTGATATGTGCAAAATAGCCATTTTTACTTTCAAACTCCTGAAATTTCTTGTTGATGTAAGTCCTGATGATATTAATAAATGTGTCCACCAGAATGCAGTATGATTTTTTTCAAGATTAAGGAGTCAGGAACCAGAATAAATGTCTTTGTCTTTCAAGTGTCTCCCCCCTTTAACTTTCCTAATAGTAGAAGATGATGCTCCTGTTGTTCATTTCCCAGGGAAGCATCCAAGAGTCACTGTAATGATTATCTTTTTAACTTCAACCTCATTGAATCCTCATCCTGATTCCAGGCCTGTGAGACTATTATGCCTGAAATTTTGACTATATAATAATAGAGTCAAGATATCCAGAGCTTAGTTATAATTTGCATGTCATTCACTTAACTAACAGGCACAGAATTTTACACTGACTTTCAGTTTCCATTTTGTCATATTAGGCTTGTCAAATTTGGGCAAACTATTACTTAGGTTTCACCTAGAACTATTTTAGGTTGATTTGAAAAACTAGTATAGTCAAACTGATTATACCACATATTTATTCCTTCTTTTTGACACCTGTGGATCAATCCTACATCCAGGTAGGGAGAAGTTTTTTAGTCCATTAAATTGCAGAAGTGAGAAAATGATGAAAACAAAATATTTCTAGTCATTATTTGGTAACTTAAAATCTTGACTGATGATGTTTATTTTACCTGTTCAAGGATCAGTATAAAAGGATAGCTCTATCATTGTTTTCACATTGACAGTAATCAGCCACTGAGCCATGCTTGACCTTTGTAGACAGACTAGTTGAAATAAGTGAAAAACACTTTCCCATTCTGAATTGGTGCATTGGGATGAATAGCAGAGTAATGCTGGTGATTAATAAACATGATCTTGACAAATATGGGTCACTGTGTGTTCACATTCCAATGTTAAAAAAATCACACTTAACATCTTAATGCTGTCTTCCTGTAAATACACTTTAACTGTTTCTTCATCCCTGTTGCATATTTTTAATGAAGGAAGCTTTTGGGAAACTGCTGCTATTTAAAAGAAATGGAGAGCCATGGTTAGATAGTTGAAGAAGTAACTTAGGTCTGAAAAATAAGTTTTAGATAGCGTTCGCTAAAAGTTTATGAAATTGCTAAAATTGTTTATCAAATTGCTAAAGCATAAACATTGCTAAAAGTTTATGAAATTGAGGTCTGGGGGAAATTAGCTTAGTGTTTAAAAATATCATTGTTTGTGATTGGAAATATTCATTTGTGACCAGTGTGCTCTAGAACATTTCATTTAATGGCAACATCAAAATTTTAATATTACCAGGATGTTACCAAATAATATAAGAATTATAAATGACAAAAATTAATCAAAACATTAAAAAATAATTAATACAATTTGAAAAGCTCATAAAAGCTACAAAATTATCCCAAGGTTTTGCTGAAATTATCCAATCTCCTCAGCTGCATTCCACTAATAGCGTGTTTCATAAATAGGTAAAAATACTGAGACATAGGCATATTGGTGTTTCATGATCCCCACGATGCACAAACATTATCATTGCCTTGCTCCTCTTTTTTTTTTTTTTTTGTTTTTTGTTTTTTGACAGGCAGAGTGGACAGTGAGAGAGAGAGAGAAAGAAAGGTCTTCCTTTACTGTTGGTTCACCCTCCAATGGCCACCGCGGGCGGCGCG